>NC_139518.1:7568282-7756173 GCF_947247035.1 Vipera ursinii
TAGAGTTTGGTGTAGTAGTTCAAGTGCTGGATGAGAAACCAGGAGGCTCTGAGTTCTAGTCCCGGCTTAGGCATGAAAGCCAACTGGGTGACTTGGGGCCAAGTGGGACAAGCTACTTGTCTGAAATGTTATAAAGCAGGGGTCCCACTACTAGTCCATGGCCTGTTTGGAAATGGGCTACCCAAGTGACAGCCAAGCACGCATGCATGTGCACCTCCATTCGCACAAGCGGTGGGCATTTGCGCTCTCATGCACCCACCACTCACACAAGTGGAGCTGTGCACGTGAGCGTGAGCACGCCTGCCAAACACACGGAACCCTCTCTTCTCCTCCCCCCCCTTTGTGTCAGGCTGCCAAGCCAGAAAGGTTGGGGACTGCTAGCATAAGGTCTCCTCCTTGAGCAGGGGGTTGGACTAGAAGACCTCCAAGGTCCCTTCCAACTTTATTGTTCTGATATTTTGTTATATACATGTATCTGTGTCAGGGGTCTCCAAACTTGGCTGCTTTCAAACTTGTGGATTTCAAGTCCCAGAATACATGGTAAGATAGGATCTAGGCAGCCTGGTTTTTGCCAGGATAACCTTCAGTCTTCACCTTCATTCCCAAACTCATATCTTCTTATGGTGGAACTCAGGCTGAAATTCAATGCTTGCTTATGTGGGGATAAATGCAAGCAGAGTTCAACAGGCCCTGACTGTCCCAGACTTTTCTGCACTGATGATTTACAGTATTCCCCTCAGCTTGCAATCATTAATTTAGCAACTGTTCAAACAACTTCTTCTTCTTCTTCTTCTTCTTCTTCTTCTTCTTCTTCTTCTTCTTCTTCTTCTTCTTCTTCTTCTTCTTCTTCTTCTTCTTCTTCTTCTTCTTCTTCTTCTTCTTCTTCTTCTGAAGTTTTTAAGAAGAGACTGGCCAGCCATTTGTCTGAAATGGTATAGGGTTTCCTGCCTGAGCAGGGGGTTGGACTAGATGACCTCCAAGGTCCCTTCCAACAACTACTTCTTCTTCTTCTTCTTCTTCTTCTTCTTCTTCTTCTTCTTCTTCTTCTTCTTCTTCTTCTTCTTCTTCTTCTTCTTCTTCTTCTTCTTCTTCTTCTCTTCCTCCTTCTATCCCTTCCTCTTCCTCCTTCTCCTCTTCCTCCTCCTCCCATCCCCCCCTCCTCCTCCTCCTCCCATCATCCAGCACTTCAGAGAAGCCACCCAAGTCCAATAAAAAGACAATGACTGGGCACTTTAGACCTTCTGTTGACAAAATGTGACTTGGGGACAAGAAACTGAGAGATACAAATTTCTCAATGGCCCCTTCGGAATAGCCCATTCCAAATGCAGGGAGGAAGGAGAAGCTCAAGTCAGCTGTTGTTAAGGAACAAACAAGCATGGATTCAAACAGGAACTACAGATAAGACGCTAAATCTCAGAAGGCGAGAAAATAGTAATTAAGATTAAGGTTCTTGATGAGTGGATTCATCCCAGAAACAAACAGGTGCCATTCAGCTACAAAAACAAAGGATTTGCTAAAAGAAAAAAACGAAGTATTCTTTTTTTAAAAAAACTCAAAAAGAGAACTTTTCTACAATGCTTAAGAAGCAGAACTGAACAGGGAAAACTGAAGCGGCAAGGGAGGGAGCTCTCCAAATTAAGAGCGAAGGAGGGCAGAATATGTCAGAAAAATGAATTTTTAAAAAGTTAAAGAGCAGAGAGGTTGGAAAGAAAGATGTAAAAGATGTTTGAGCCAAGCAAGTATTTTGATAGACAACAGCAATCCAGCTTTACAGGCTATATAACAAAAGATATAAAATGATGTTACGGCGAAGCAGCAGCGAGCCAACTTAACTACTGAAGTGCAGAATTGGATTACAAAGAGAACGTGAAAACTGGCAGGAAGGAAGACGGATCAGCGCCACATTCAGACTTTATAATCTATTATTTATCTTCTCCAACCTGGTTCCCTTTGCTGGATTACCTGATTTCTAACCAGCCTTTATGTCATAATTCTACAGATCTTCTGAGCACGGAATTAGCAGGAGCTACTGTACTTCAAACGTACGATAAAGGGGATGCAAAATTTTAATGAAGCCATTACAAAACAATGATGGAAAGAATTAGGGGGAAAATCTATGAAATTTATCCCAAGCTATAATTTAAGGGACAATTAAGAGAAATGGTGGAGTTTAATGGTTAAGCTTCTGGCGTGGAAACCAGGAGGCTCTGAGTTCTAGTTCTGCCTCAGGATGAAAGCTGACTGGGTGACTTTGGGCCAATCAGCAGGACACTGTGAGTTCTAATCCCGCCTTATCCATGAAAGCCCGCTGAGTGATTTTGAGCCAATCGGCCCGCCTCGTAAAGCTTTTGTTCTGAGGTAAAATGGAGGAAGGAATATTATGTTTGTTCGCCACTTAGAGTTATTTATAAAAAATTATGAAATATCTTTAAAAAATGGTATAAAACGTTTCATACCTGCAATATAACTTCAACAATAATAACAAAAATAGATCAAATCATGAAATAAAAAATTTGGAAATAAGCATTGACAGGAACATTTTATCAAATGTGGTGGCTATGTTTTTTTTTTAAAAAAACCCTCAAAAAGAAATATAAAACAATTTCAAATATAATTTGGACTGAACTCTCAAATAGCTCTACTAGGAATTATTCCAGGACATATCATAATTTATTAAGTTATATCTTGATAACCACAAAAATAAATATGACACCATGTTGGAAAAGAGGCCCCTTAGGAACTATATAAGACTGAAACCTAAATTTGGAGGACATGCTATAATGGCAAATGTAATATATATATTCATGACAGAAGCAAATATATCCTTTACATAACGCATACTACCCAACAAGACAAACTTTGATATATACAGTAGAGTTTCTAAGGCAAAAAATAAATGAAAGGACTTAAAAAGATATCCGAAACCATTGCTAATGCTTACAAATGTTCATTTGGGCTACATGAGAGGGAAGGATATATTTTGTCACCAAATAGTTGCTTAAAAATACTTTTATTGATGTTTCCCCCTTTTTGCTTTTATATCAATATCTTTTTCTTTTTGATGTTACCATTGGCATTTGCTTTTTGAATATTTTTTTTAAATGGGAAGGAGATACTCCTTCACTCAGTAAAATGTGTTTATAGGGACGACATTCTGCAATCTCAGACTGCGTGACAAGAAACATATATTGTGCTAAATCATAGATGGGGGAACAGTGGCCATTTTATGACTTGTGGACTTCAACTCCCAGAATTCCTGAGTCAGCCATGCTGGCTCAGAAATTCTGGGAGTTAAGTCCACAAGTCATAAAGGGGCCATCGTTCCCCACCCGTGGGCTAAATCATCATGGTTTGGTTTGATTCTGTTCAAAAATGTCTGAACTCAGGCATTATGGTGCCTACGTTCAGCTGCAAAGCTTATCTTTTGCAGCAACCCAGCCAGTTGTGATTTATTCATCTCATCATGGTTTAGTGACATCACATCTGTGGATTTACAGATCGAAAGCCTGGATCTATTGCACAGAAGGCACAGTGGAAGCTGAGGAAGGCAAAAGATGGTGGATAAAGTTTATCCCATTTCTACTCTAGCTAGAATTCCTTCTCCAAGGAGCCAATGGTTGGGTTCACACAACATATTGAGCTGTGCTACCTTAAAAGTAAAAAATCTGAAGCCTGTAGGTATACAGATAGTACTCGACTTACAACAGTTCATTTAGTGACTGTTTGAAATTACAACAGGATAACAGCAACATGATTCTTTCTCCCACTTATGATAATTGTGGCATCCCCATGGTCACGTTATCAAAATTCAGATGCTTGGCAGTTGACTCATATTTATGATTGATGAAGTGTTCCGAGGTCACGTGATCCCTTTTTGCAACCTACTGATTAGCAAAGTTGATGTAGAAGCCAGATTCACTTAACAACTGTATTACTAATTTAACAATTGCAGTAATTCACTTAGCAACCATGACAAGAAAGGTTGTAACTTGGGGCAAAACTCACTTAACAAATGTTTCATTTAACAACAGAAATTTTGGACTCAGTTGTGGCCGTTGAGTAGAGGACTACCTGTACAAGGCGCTAAAGTTGATTCATTATCATCTTGATGGCAACTTGTTATATAAGATTAAGCGTATTATGTGAATGCAGCCCAAGTCTTTGAGTGCTTTGGAATTATGACTAATGCCTTGGTAATTCCATCAGAGATTAAAGATTGTTCATCCTACTTTCTCCTTTTTTTTGGAAAAGGCGAGTACAGGCAGCAGAGAAGAGTACAGGCAATATGCAAAGGACAGGACTCTTGATATAAGCCAGGGGTCTTCAAATCTGGCCCTTTTATGACTTGTGGACTTCAACTTTCAGAATTCCTCAGCCTGGCCTCAAGATCATGTGAAGTGTTAATACCACTTTACAATGCCTTGGTAAGGCCACACTTGGAATACTGCATCCAGTGTTGGTCACCACGATGTAAAAAAGATGTTGAGACTCTAGAAGGAGTACAGAGAAGAGCAACAAAGATGATTGGGGGATTGGAGGCTAAAACATATAGAGAACGGTAGCTGGAATTGGGTATGTCTATTTTAATGAAGAGAAGGATGAGGGGTGACATGATAGCAGCGTTACAGTATCTCAGGGGCTGCCACAAAGAAGAGGGAGTCAAGCTATTCTCCAAGACAAGAAGCAACTAATCAAGGAGAGAAGCAACCTAGAACTAAACAGAAATTTCCTAACAGTTAGAACAATCAACCAGTGGAACCGCTTGTTTTCAGAAACTGTGGGCACTCCATCACTGAAGGTTTTTGAAAAAAGAGACAGGACAGACACTTATATCTGGAAGGGTATAGGGTCTCCTGCTTGAGCCCGGGGTTGGACTAGAAGACCTCCAAGTTCCCTCCCAACTGTTATTCTGTTACTCAATTGAGTCCGAGGTGGAAGAACATCTTGGTAAGCTTTGTGGAAGTCGTGTTTCCCTATACTTCCTCTGGGCAACTAAAGTTCTTTCTATGAGAATGGAATTATTCAGTACAATCATGAAGTCCTCCAGTTGGCTATCTGGTCTACCGAGATGATCAAAGTGTAAACAGAGCAATTCTCTGGAGGAGTCTAAACATCTTCCTTTTCCTGCTGTTTTTTTTTTCCTTTACCGCAAGAGATGCAGCTGAAAAAGTTGTCATTTCTCAGGTAACTAAGAAGGTTGGAGTCATTCTCTTGCTGAGGTGTCAACAAAGGAAATCCTCCTCCACAAGGTGATAAAGATTTGACATCTCACCCCCAAGAATTTAGAAAGCCTGCCCAGGCAAACAAAGGGATAACCTGGGGTCCTCTCATCCTCAAAATCACTTTGTAGATCCTCACCAAAGCTCTCCTGGTACACCTGGTCACACAAGAAACCTGAAACCACAAGAAAAGTCCTGCTGAGAGAGATGAAGAACCTACAAATCCAGCATTTGGGATCACATAGGGCCAACCACACACATTCAGGAAGTTCATAAACATAGGTGGGAGCTAGTATTTCAAGTACCTGTTCTACATTTCCAAAAATGGTAATCAACCATCAAGACGAATAGTAATGGCTAATCTGATCCTTCATAGGCTGTCTAGTCTCCTTTGCAACCTTCAAACTGATGTATATCAGCAATTCTGAAGACAGCCAATTGCTCAGTTAATTGTGTCATACACAGAAGTACCACATTTCCTTTAACTGGTCCTGATAAACTTAACAGATATAAAAATTAACAATGACCTCCATGTCTAGCCTTTTGTGATGGAGAGCTAAGTTCATTCCAGACACATTTTTCAGGAAAGCAAGAGGTTATATGCCACAACCATGCCGCCCCATTTTTGCCATTACTTCTTGTCCTAGATCAGGGGTCTCCAAGCTTGGCAACTTTAAGACTTGTGTAATTCAACTTCCAGAATTCCTCAACCATGCTGGCTGGAGAATTCTGGGAGTTGAAGTCCACAACTCTTACAATTTACCAGGCTTGGAGATCCTTGTTTTTAGATTAGACTCCCAACCTGGGCCATCTCTAGATATTTGGACTACACGTCCCAGAATTGCACAGCCAGTATGGCCAGTGATGAGCTGAAACCCAAACACCTGGAAGTGATCAAAATTAGGACTCCTAGATCAGGGTCAGGGCTTTTTTTCTCATAGAACGCTCAGAACGGAGTTCCGGCACCTTTTTTGGATGGAACCTTGTAGGGTAGGCAAGGCGGGTTGTATGACATGTGTGAGTTCCGGCACCTTTTTCTTTTACAAAAAAAGCACTGATCAGGGGCCTCCAAACCTGGCAGCTTTAAGACCTGTGGACTTCAAATCCCAGAATTCCTCAGCCAGCATGTACTAAATGTGAAGTCCGCAGCCAAATGGACTAAATTGCATGCATGGCTGGCTATGGAATTCTGGGAGTTGAAGTCCACAGGTATTAAGGTTGCCAAGATTGGACTCCCTGCTCTAGAAGGAAGAGTGAATGGCCTTGAATGACAGGAAGAAAAGCCAGGACACGCAAATTGGACTTAAGTTATTCCAAATTGAACTTAAATCCTTCCAAAAAACTGATTTGGCAAAACGCCTTAGACAAGATCCTCTCTAACTCACATGAAGATAAATTGAGGGAGAGGGGAAAGCCCATTCAGACTCACAGAGATTTTGTTACGACATCTGTACCAATCAAAGTAGTTTTGGACCTACACGATACAGGTGGTCCTCCACTTATAACAGTTCATTCAGTGACCGTTCAAAGTTACAATGCCACTGGGAAAAGTGACTTATGACTATTTTCACACAGCATCCCCATGGTCACATGATCAAAACTCAGATGCTGGGCAATTGGTCCATATTTATGATGGTTGGTGGGTATCACCTTTTAGGACCTTCTGACAAGCAAAGTCAAGGGGGCAGCCAGATTCCCTTAACAACCGGTCTAGTAACTTAACAACTGCAGTGATTAATTTAACAACTGTCGCAGAAAAGATCGTAAAATGGTGCAAAACACATTTAGCAGCAAAAATATTGCGCTCAATTGTAGTCATAACTCAAGGACTTACCTGTATTTCTTTCTTTCCTGGTCTACCCCAGAGGGTTGACAGTGAGTAAGGGGAGCAGGCCAGCGGCCCCATAAATTCCCCCCTCCCAGAGAATACGTCACCTTTCTCCTGACACATTTCTGAGTGTGATTTACCCTTGGCTGCCTTCTGTGACAATGAGAATGGATCAACACTGACTCATCGTCCCCACATCCGCCTGTATTGTCCCGGGCACCATTTTAAGAGGGCTTTTGGCCAGCCTGCAAAAGCACAGTTATTTGGATTGTTAAACAAAACCTGAGTAATCCTTAACTGGAGTGTTTTTAATCTGCCTCTTCACCACGCTGAGTGGGTGAAGAAACCACTTCAGAAATGCATGTTGGGGCACTCTCAGGCATTGGGGGGGGGGTTCCCACATCTCCTTGGTGTTCTTGGAGAGACATCTGGGCAAACCTGAGCATGTTTGTCATGATGCTACTACAGCTTTCCCAGGGGCTGCACACAAGAGGAACTGATGTCAAGAAACTAATCAAAGAGAGGAGCAACCTAGAACTAAGGAGAAACTTCCTGACAGTTAGAACAATTAACCAGTGGAACAACCTGCCTCCAGAAGCTGTGAATGCTCCAGCACTGGAAGAGACTGGACAGCCATTTGTCTGAAATGGTATAGGGTTTCCTGACTGAGCAGGGGGTCGGACTAGATGACCTCCAAGGTCCCTTCCAACTTTATTGTTGTTGTTGTTGTTGTTGTTGTTGTTGTTGTCTCAGTTTTTGCTGAGCTGCCAGGCAGAATTTAGACTTCAAGATCCTGAATATATTTTCTTCCCAGTTACATAAGAGATGGGCAGTTCTGTTAGCCACCCCCCCTTCCCGGCACCTCCCCCCCCAAAAAAAAAACCCTGCCAATTTTGGTCAAGGGCTGAATACACATGATAAATACTCAGTTATCGTCTGAGAATGCAGATTTCCACCATTAACACCTCCTTATCTTTCTCTTCTTTCCTTCCTAATCATCTATTGCAGCTTGTTGCTTTTTTGGTAGTCATTGATAATTGGAAACATCTCATCCAATGATGAACTAGCAAAAGAGAACCCAAGAACTTGGTTTATCTACAGCAGAAACTACAGGTGAGGAATCTGTTCCTTGCAAATGGGCAGATGGCTGGCTCAGTAGGATATAAAATGGATTCCCCGAGTGATCTTTTTGTGGCAATATCCATCTCGTGTGAGAAGGATTTCAGGTACCAAGGCTGGAAAAATGCTAAAGAAGGCTTCAGAGAGTTAATGCTACATGATGGGACTCCAGTCTGGCACGGGATATTTTTTTTAAAAAAAGAAAGGCTAAGTTTGTATAATACAGGGAGCCCTCGCCTTACGACCACAATTGAGCCCAAAATGTTCATTGCTAAGCAAGACAGTTGTTAAGTGAGTTTCGTTCCATTTTACGACCTTCCTTCCCACACTTGTTAAGTGAATCACTTGAGTTGTTTAGTAACACGATTATTAAGCAAATCTGACTTCCCCATTGACTTTGCTAGTCCGAAGGCCACAAAAGGGGATCACATGACCTGGGACACTGCAACGGTCATAAATGCATGCCAGTTGCACAGCATCCAAATTTTGATCACGTGAGCATATGGATTCTGCAACGGCTGTAAGTGTGAAAAAAAGATCCTAAGTCAAAGTCGTTGCAACTTTGAATGGTCATTAAACAAATGGTTGTAAGTTAAGGACCACCTGTATACTTAACAGGATAGCAGCATACGGACTACATGCAAAAGTTAGTTTTAACATTGTTTAGGGCAGGGGTCTTCAAACCTGGCCCTTTTATGTCTTGTGGACTTCAGCTCCCAGAATTCCTCAGCCAGCATGCCTGGCTGAGGAATTCTGGGAGTTGAAGTCCACAAGTCATAAAAGGGCCAAGTTTGAAGACCCCCTGGTTTAGGGCCTGTTTCGCCTGGATGGCTTAGCACAGGGGTGTCAAACTCCAGAAGCCGCACCCACCCCATTGCCGGCAATGGCAAAACTCTCCCAATATGTTGCGCGACATCACGTGACGCTGCAAGTTTGACATGTCTGGCTTAGGTTGTGCAAAGCCAGTGTTTTGGGTTAGTTTATAAGAAAATGGGCACATGGGCAAAATGGCTACATTAAACCTGTTGCGTGAACGCAATAAAATCTCTTTTGTAAAGCTGAGAGGAGGTCCAAACGTCATTGTGTCTGCTGGGATTTGCAAACACCTGGAAACCTCCAGACAGTTGCGTCATTCGATGGACCCATTTTGTGTGTGTGTGTGTGTGTGTGTGGAATAGACCTATTGAAAATGTACAAAACAAAGAGTGGTTGTAGAAGCTTGGCTTAATTTTTTTTATTGACTTGTGTGGACAAGCTTTCAGACAGAAAGCTCAACCAGCTGAAGTGCCTTTTAAGCTACCACAAAATGTTGTAATTTCAGCTTTTATTTTTTTCTCCACATTTTGGGCAAAGCACATTGCCATTTTGGGTAAAGTACCCTTCCTTCAGATTCTTCCCGGAGTTTTATTTTGCTGACTGTCTTCCCTTTATCAAATCCCTAAGAAAAATTTTACCAATGTCCCCAACAGCCACCTGGCCAGAACTGGCTTTTAATTTCTTGTGCTTCCCGCTTTATCACAGTCTCTTTGTACCCAACAGTTCTGCAAATTTTGTTGGAAAACCCAAAACCATTCTGGTCAGTACTTTCTCTCAATCAGGTAAGCTCCTGGCTGGGGATAATGGGAGAGGCAGATAACACATTAGTACTGCTCAAGATTAGAGAAAGCTAGTGTTAACTCATAGGGACGCAGTGGCTCAGTGGGTTAGGACGCTGAGCTTGTCGATCAGAAGGTGGCCAGTTTGGCGGGTCGAATCCCGAGTGCCGCGTAACAGAGTGAGCGCCTGTTACTCGTCCCAGCTTCTGCCAACCTAGCAGTTCGAAAGCACGTAAAAATGCAAGTAGAAAAATAGGGACCACTACGGGGGGAAGGTAACAGCGTTCCGTGCGCCTTTGGCGTCTAGTCATGCCGGCCACATGACCACGGAGACGTCCTCGGACAAGCGCTGGCTCTTCGGCTTTGAAACGGAGATGAGCACCGGCCCCTAGAGTCGGAAACGACTAGCACGCATGTGCGGGGGAACCTTTACCTTTACCTAGTGTTAACTCATTTCTCTCAGCTGCAGTTGAGAAATACTTTTAATGTCTATGTATATTAATTATTAGTATGGTATTATTAGAGCCTCTATCCTCTGAAACTTTACAATTAGTCCTTGACTTACGACCACAATGGAGCCCAAAATTTCCGTTGCTAAGCAAGACAGTTGTTACATACGTTTTGCTCCATTTTACGACCTTTCTTGCCACAGTTGTTAAGAGAATCACTGCAGTTTTAAGTTAGCAACATGGCTGTTAAGTGAATCTGGCTTCTCCATTGACTTTGCAAAAGGGGTTCACACGACCCTGGGGGATACTGCATTCGTCATAAATATGTCAGTTGCCAAGTGCCTATATTTTGATCATGTGACCATGGGCATGCTGCAGCGGTCATGTGAAAAACGGTCATAAGTCTCTTTTTTCAATGCTGCTGTAACTCTGAAAGGAGCACCAAACAGATGGCTGTATGTCAAAGACTACCTGTACATTTTTTTAAAAAGCATATTTTAATAAGAATTTTGTCCCTGTTGCTCTATAACCTGCTAGCAACTAAGATCTGAGAATCATCTAATTTTTAAAAAGGTAGAATTTTTCTCTCTGAAACAAATCTTCAGAGCAGGTTTTGTATGCGTAGCTGTGCTTGTGGCTTCGAATCAATGTTGAATCCTTGCTTGGACAAGTCCCTATAGTTTTCTTGACAAGCTTTCAGAAGCGGTTTGCATTTACCTCCTTCCTAGGGCTGAAAGAGAATAACTGGCCCACATTTACCTAACTGGCTTGCTACCTAAGGCAGGAACTAGAATTCACAGTCTCCTTGTTTCTAGCCTACTGCTTTAACCTCTACTACACCAAACTGGCTCTCCTTGAGAGCCCAGACTTTTTATATTTCAACCTGCTTTACTTGGAATGTTAAAATGGAATGCATAGCAGTTTCATTGCAGGAAAGAAAATATCCACTGAATGAATGGGAATCCTATCTTTGTTATACGTCGTTCAGTTGCAAAACTAGGATGCTGGTCTGAACTAGGCCTTTTTCTAAAAATCTGTGCTCTTTTATCTCTGATTGGCTCCTCTGTTTCGTCGTGCTGAAACCGCGCCCACCCTATTGCCAGCAATGGGGAAAAAGTCAGGATACGTCGTGACACGTCACGTGACATTGCGAGTTTGACACCCCTGCCTTATACTGTTCTGGAAAAGTAGCTATCCAACCTCTTCTTAAAAGCTTCCAGTGCTGGAGGTTATATGAAGGACATTGTTGTTCCACCCCCAGATTTTATAATGATCAGCCAGACTGAAAATAGCAGGAAACTTTCCAAACAGAATTTTAATTTAAGGGATCTCCATTCCTGACATCCCACAAGAGTTGCTATTCTGGGTTTTTCAAAAAACCCTTAAAGCCACAAGGCCAGTGATAAAGGAAATAATTTATGACTCTTGCCATCTGTTGCCAAGATGAGTTTTCCAAGAAAACAACAAAGACAACAGCGGTGGGATGTGGACTGGATCTGCAGAAAGGAAGTGGGAAGCCATACAAGGAAGGAAAAAAATGTTTCGCGGAATCCCAACTAAATGGGCTATTCTAAGAGTCACGTCCAGCCCTCGTCATATTTGTTGTCATTCCACAGCGAGAATGACTGTATTTCCAGGGAAAAAACCAGAAAGATCTTTGGCATACAGCTAGTCCTTGTCTGATTACCACAACGGAGCCTAACGTTTCTCTTGCTAAGCAAGATGGTGGTCCAGTAAATTGTGCCCCATTTTGCAAACTTTTTTTTAACCGCAGTTGTTAATTGAATCACTGCAGTTGTTAAGTGAGTCATGAGTTTGTTAAGTGAATCTGGCTTCACCCGTGGACTTGGCTTTCCGGAAGCCAGCTGGGAAATTACAGACGGTGATCAGCTGACAGTGCAATTGTCCTAAATACAGTTGCCAAGCCATGATCACATGATTGTGGGGATGCTGCAACAGTCATATGTGCAAGGACTGGCTGCAAGCCACTTCTTTTCCGTGCTGTTGTAACTTCAAATGGTCGCTAAATGAATGGTTGTAAGTGGAGGGCTACTGGTAGAAACCCTGTCACTTCTGCACGTTTTCTGAAATCAGGACACAAGTACAAAAGGGCAAGCTTTGCACTGTGTTATCGCTGCCTCTGTGTCCTCATCATTTGTCATTGTGATCACCTGGGGATGTTTATGCTTCATCCTGGCCAGATTCATTCACTTCACTTCTGTCCAGCAATCAGTTGCCGAACTACAGTTGGGCAAGACCTGGCTTAAAAACAGTGACTGTGAGAGAGATCTTGGGAGTCCTAGTGGATGATCACTTGACTATGAGCCAGCAGTGTGCAGCAGCAACCAAGAAAGCTAATACAATCCTGGCTTGTATAAACAGAGGCATACAATCAAGATCACGCAAAGTACTAGTACCACTTTACAAAGCCCTAGTAAGACCACACCTGGGATACTGCAGCCAATTTTGGTCACCATATCACAAAAAAGATGTTGAGAGTCTGGAAAAAAATTCAGAGAAGAGCAACTAAGATGATCAAAGGCCTGGAGGCTAAAACATACAAAGAACGGCTATGGGAAGAAATAGGGGAGACATGATAGCAGTGTTCCAGTATCTGAGGGGCTGCCACCAAGAAGAGGGGGTCACGTTATTCTCCAAAGCACCAGAGGGCAGGATGAGAAACAATGGTTGGAAACTGATCAAAGAGAGAAGCAATCTGGAATTAAGGAGAAACTTCCTAACAGTGAGGATGATTAACTAGTGGAACAGCTTGCCACCAGAAATCATGGGCACCCCATCACTGGAGATTTTAAAAAAGAGGCTAGACAGTCATTTGTCTGAGATGTATAGGTTCTCCTGCTTGAGCAGGGGGCTGGACTAGAAGACCTCTAAAGTCCTATTCTATTCTATTCTATTCTATTCTATTCTATTCTATTCTATTCTATTCTATTCTATTCTATTCTATTCTATTCTATTCTATTCTATTCTATTCTATTCTATTCTATTCTATTCTATTCTATTCTATTATTATCCCCTTGTTGTTCTGACCTTTGATTTAAAATCTGTTCTGACTTCCTGACCATTTCTGAATCCATCACAGACTCCTCAATTCTAACCTCCTAAATTTAATATGGCCCATCGCTTGTCATTATGAGAAATCGTCCTATAATTATTGGATGTTTCGAACCATCTTCAGTTACTGTCTCAAATGACTTCACAATTTCTTTCTGCCACTTTCACGGAACCCATTTTTTCTTTGGGGTTCATGGGGTGAAATCACCCCTTATCTTTCTATTGTCAGGAAGAGGTTCTTCAGACCTCAGGAAGACCCAATCAATCACTGCAGGCCAAATAAAGACTGATTGCTCCCAGAGGTGATGATCAGGAAGCAGATTCTCGCACACTTTGGAGTAAGAAAAATGGCTTTGTCTTGGCAGTGGTGAGGAAAACAGAGGAAGAAGATGATAAAAGGATGAGATGGATGGATGGCTTCAAAGAAATTCCTGGAATGCTGTTGGAACAACTTGAGTTATTAATACTAGACGTGCAATACTTGTCCATGCAGAAAGCAAGCCCAGTTCAATGGCACTTCCCCCCATAAACTAATATAATAACTATCTATATCTAACTAGGGCAGGGGTAGGCAACCTTGGCTCTTTTATGACTCGCGGACTTCAACTCCCAGAATTCCTGAGCCAGCATAGCTGGCTCAGGAATTCTGGGAGTTGAAGTCCGCGAGTCATAAAAGAGCCAAGGTTGCCGACCCCTGAACTAGGGGGAAAACGCATATTCTCCTCCTATTTCCCAGTTCCTCCCTTCTGTTTTTTCCTCACTTCGTTGCTTTGTCAAATTTAATCATGTAAGATAGGGGTCCCCAAACCCCCGGTCCGTGGACCAGGACTGGGCCATGGCATGCTAGCAACCGGTCCGCACCAAGAAGCAAAGCCCCATCCACGGCATGCAGGCAGCACAAAAAACCACGCCCGCTCCGGTCCACGAAAAATCCTCTCTCCACGGAACCGTTCCCTGGTGCCCAAAAGGTTGGGGACCTCTGTTGTAAGATGTTTACCCTCCAGTATCGCATCCATAGGATTTTAGAAGCATAAGCATGAAGAATTGCGGAAAATATCAGATATGGCATTTCTGTAATATTCAGCTCACCAACGCTTGCTTTTTGAATCATTTGGATGTCTTAGGAATCAACATAGAAATAAATCAAAAGTAGTGATAGGAAGTATGTCTTTACAGACAGACTAGTGGAAGCTTGGAACCAACTTCCATTGGAGGTAGTGTATAGCAGTGTTCCAATATCTCAGGGGTTGCCACAAACAAGAGAGGTTCAACCTATTTTCCAAAGCACCTGAAGGCAGGACAAGAAGCAACGGATGGAAACTAACCAGGGCGAGAACCAATCTAGAATTAAGGAGAAGTTTCCTGACAGTTGGAACAATTAATCAGTGGAACAACCTCCCTCCAGAAGCTGTGGGTGCTCCAACATTGGAGGTTTTTAAGAAGAGACAGGACAACCATTCGCCTGGAATGGTATAGTTTCCTGCTTGAGCAGGGGGTTGGACTAGAAGACCTCCAAGGTCCCTTCCAACTCTGTTATTCTGTTAGTGGATCAGTCATCAGTAACTGAGTTTAAACATGCATGGGATAAACATATGTCTATCATCTGACAAAAATTAATAAATAAAAACAAAAAACCCCCAAATAAATAAAGCTAAAAGGTAAAGGTTCCCCCACACATGCGTGCTAGACGTTTCCAACTCTAGGGGCCGGTGCTCATCTCCGTTTCAAAGCCGAAGAGCCAGGGCTTGTCCGAGGACGTCTCCGTGGTCATGTGGCCGGCATGACTAGACGCCAAAGGCGCACGGAGCGCTGTTACCTTCCCACCGTAGTGGTCCCTATTTTTCCACTTGCATTTTTACGTGCTTTCGAACTGCTAGGTTGGCAGAAGCTGGGACGAGTAACAGGCGCTCACTCTGCTACGTGGCACTTGGGATTCGACCCGCCAAACTGCCGACCTTCTGATTGACAAGCTCAGCATCCTAACCCACTGAGCCACCGCGTCCCTATAACAAATAAATAATAATAATTAAAAATAATAAACAAGCAAACAAACAAACAAAAACAAAGAAAACCTCAAAGGGCAGATGGTCCACCAGGTATTTTTGTATGTTTTACAGTATATAAAAGCAGACTGTTGTGAAAAAAAATCCCCCAAAAAACCGCCACTAATTCGCTCTTTCCAGAAATGGCATGTATTACTTTTGTCTGCTATTGGCAGACCGGAGATAGGAAAAGTGGTTACCTGGGTTTAACTAAAGCCTTTAACATTGTTTTTTTATGTATTTCCATTTAAATTACACTAAATTAAATAGACTTTTGTTTACATCCCAGCTATGCCCGTTAGTTAAATTTTCTGGCTCCTCTGTGTGTTTAAAATATAGCCCCTGCCTGAACATTCGAAGACCCTAATACGAAGTCAGTCCAAACTTCCTTGCGTTACTTCTCAACGCCGGGGGTAACCTGCAGAATTATCCGGTGGCATCTGCCCGGTCTTTTCTGGAAACAGAACACCAGATGGGGCTGGAACTTTGGTCAGATCCATCAAGGCAAATGTCATGTTCTTGTCACGGAGAATCAGATCAGTTCGTTCCCAGATGTTGTAGTTCGGGGTGGGTTTCCTTTGTCTTCATCCAACCTCTGCTTGCAGCTGCTTGTCTCCTTCTTCCCTGTCCTGCTCAGATGTTTTGGGTTTGGCTCAGCTCTCCTCCTTGTCTTTCAACCCCCCCCCCCACACACGCATACCCCACCCCTCCCCTATCCCACATCTCATCTCCCTCGTTGGGGCCTTTGCAAGGCCAACTTCTGATTCCTTCCAGAAGTGCTTGGCCCGGTCGGCTGACACAGTTCCTGGAGCCTGTTTCTGCCAAGGAATGTCAGCCAAGAGTTAGCAACCAGCATACCGAGTACGCCAGCATTGATCTCCAGCCTGCCTGGTCTTTGTAGGGAGGGACTACTAGAGGGAGTTTGTGTTCCCAGATAAGGCCGGCTGCCTCTTGGGGATGGCAGGCAGCAGCTGGGCCAAGCACACGTGGGGTGGGAACTGGGTGTTTCTCAGATGGAGGGGAAAGTTAACTGAGGTCACAGAGAGGGTGGTTGAACACCAAGCTGGAAGGAGAAGGAGAAGAAGGTGCCCGGACAAAGACTTACAGCAGTTCCTTCAGTGACTGTTTGAAGTTACAACAGCACTGGAAAAGCGACTTCTGACCATTTTTCATACTTGTGACCATAGCAGCATCCCCAGTGGTGGGATTCAAATATGCGAACAGCCGGTTCTCTGAGTGGATGCCGCTTCCAGAAGTCCGTTCTGGGCCTGGGCCACAAAAAAATTAGCTACCGGTTCTGAACCAGCTGAATCCCACCACTGAATGTATCCTAAATGGGCATGCGACATTCACCTGGATTCTTGGCAACTGACTCATATTTACGACGGTTGCAGTCTCCTGGGGTCATGGTGATCAACTTTTGGGACCTTCTGACAAGCAAAGTCAATGGGGGAAGCCAGATTCACTTAGCCACCGTGTGACTAGCTTAAGAGGTGCAGGGATCCACTTAAGAAACGTGGCAAGAAAAGTCATAAAATGGGGCCAAAACTCACTTAACAAATCTCTCCCTTAGCAACCTAAATTTTGGGCTCCATGGTGGTTATAAGTCGGGGACTACCTGTACAGTTGGGTTTATTTATTTAAATAAAAATAAAATCAGTAAAAATAAATTAGAGCGGTGAGTGGTGATGCTTGTAAAATGGCTCACCAAGGACCTGGTTTTGTGACCTTTTTTTGTGGCGGTTGTTAAGCAAAGAGTGGTCATAAAGTAGATGGGCAGTTGTTAAACCAACACGGCAGTCATTAACAGAACCATAACCAAGGTTAACACTATATATATATATATGTGTGTGTGTGTGTGTGTGTGTGTGTATATATATATATATATATATATATATATATATATATATATATATATATATATATATATATATGTATATATATATATATGTGTGTGTGTGTGTGTGTGTGTGTATATGTATGTCGATCAGAAGGTCGGCAGTTTGGTGGGTCGAATCCCGAGTGCTGCGTAGCAGAGTGAGCGCCTGTTACTCGTCCCAGCTTCTGCCAACCTAGCAGTTCGAAAGCACGTAAAAACGCAAGTAGAAAAATAGGGACCACTCCGGTGGGAAGGTAACAGTGTTCCGTGCGCCTTTGGCGTCTAGTCATGCCGGCCACATGACCACGGAGACGTCCTCGGACAAGCGCTGGCTCTTCGGCTTTGAAATGGAGATGAGCACCGGCCCCTAGAGTTGGAAATGACTAGCACGCATGTGCGGGGGAACCTTTACCTTTATATATATATAAAGTGAACGTGGTGGTTATAAAGCAAATACAGCAGTAGTCCTTAAGCAAATCTATGGTCATCTATGAGCATGCTGAAAACCTGCAGGAACTACTGTTTTTATGGCAATAAAATATGGCTGCAGGAGACTCCAAACAGCCAAAAATGTGATTGTGTTGCTGCATTTGGTCACAGAGAGGGTCTGACCATCAGAATTTTGAATCTGGATTGTAAGTCCCCTTTTTCAGGTCGGTCATAACTTTGAATGTTCCCTAAGCAACCAGTTGTAAATCAAGGACCACCTGCACTCTGACCCATTTTGGGGACATGTGTGTAATCCAGAATTCATTTCATCCCTCCTCCATCAGTTAAAAACCAAGATGGTCGCCCCAATGGAGCGATCGAAGCTCCATCCACTTTTTATGGGCCATGTTGCAGTTAAAAAAAAACAGACAAGAATTTTAACTGCGTCTTTTTGGCTGCCGTACTGACTTTTCTGACCATACCCTGTGGACACCCCTGTCCCCCATCTTATAGAGGTAGTCCTTGACTTACAACCACAACTCAGCCCAAAATTTCCATTGCTAAGTGAGATAGTTGTTGAATGAGTTTTGCCCCATTTTGCGACCTTTCTTGCCTCCGCTGTTAAGAGAATCGCTGCAGTGGTTAAGTTATTAAGATGGTTCTTAAGTGAATCTGGCTTCCCCCATTGACTTTCCTTGTCAGAAGGTCGCAAAAGGGGATCATAGGACCCCCGGGACACGGCAACCGTCATAAATATGAACCAGTGGCCAAGCATCTGACTTTTGATCATGTGGCCATGGGGATGCTGCAATGGTCATAAGTGTGGAAAACGGTCATAAGTCACTTCTTTCAGTGCTGTGGTAACTTCGAACAGTCACTAACGAAACTGTCGTAAGTCAAGGACCGCCTGAACTTCATCGTTTCTCCTTTCTAGCATCTAAGAAATGTACAATTTTGGGAGGCCAGAGTTGGGGTCCCCTGTATCTCTGTTTTAAATCTCTCCTCTGGTTATGCTTTTGACATATTTGTAAAGAGGCATTTCTTGTTCATTTCGTGTGTTTGTGGCTTTGCTTTTTTTTGGGGGGGGGGCTTTTGGAAAGCAATCATTGTGCAGAAATTAAAAATAAAAACTTTGATCCCAAGAGAAAAAAAAAATCCCAAACTGGAGATGCATCCAGGGGGTTGTAAATTTTAGAAATCTCTTTCTCACCTCTGACCTGTTCACTACAACAAAACCTGCAATACGGTGCAGCTTTTCCAGGTTTTCTTAAGAGGTGGGAATTGCTAGACTCAAGAAAGAAAGAAGGAAAGGAATTAAAAAAAAAACAAGCAAAATTGACTCCTTTATGTACGGCACATTAAACATCCCGGCAGACGGAGTCATTTCTGAATACGGTTTTTCGAAAAAGAGTTAAGAGACTAATTAAAAAATAACAGATGAAAGGATTTAAGCGGCTATCAGCAATAATCTTCGAAGTCTGATGTTCACGCTTAGTGCAAATATTTAAGTAGCAGTTAGCGGTGGTTTGGAAAAATGGGAGAGGTGGGAAGGAGAGAACGTGTGTTTATCAAAGTTTCTCTTGCCAATGTTTAACACGCTTCATTTTTTATCTTGCTTTTTTTGTTGTTTTCTTTATTCTTTTGTACCTTTATCCTTCTGCGATATCTGGTTAAGCTTATGCAATAGTCAAAATAAAAGAATAAAGAACGGCTGTACTTTACAAACAGGAGAGGAAAAACCCCTTAACAAAGTGGGAGGCTTTGAGTTTCCATCCATTGCTTCTTGTCCTGCCCTTTGGCGATTTGGAGAATAAGTCGACCCCCCCCCTTCTTTGTGGCAGCCCTTCAAACGTTGGAAGACCATTATCATATCACCCCTAGTCTCCTAGTCACAAAGAAGAGGGTGTCAAACTATTTTCCAAAGCACCAGAGGGCAGGACAAGAAACAAGGGTTGGAAACTGACCAAAGAGAGAAGCAACCTGGAATTAAGGAGAAACTTCCTAACAGTGAGAACAATTAACCAGTGGGACAGCTTGCCTACAGAAATCGTGGGTGCTCCGTCACTGGAGGTTTTTAAGAAGAGACTGGACATTCACCTGTCTGAGATGGTATAGGTTCTCCTGCTTGAGCAGGGGGCTGGACTAGAAGACCTCCAAGGTCCCTTCCAGCTCTATTCTATTCTATTCTATTCTATTCTATTCTATTCTATTCTATTCTATTCTATTCTATTCTATTCTATTCTATTCTATTCTATTCTATTCTATTCTATTCTATTCTATTCTTTAAACTTGACATACCCAAGTCCTGCAACTGTTTTTCATATGTTTTAGCCTTCCCTAATCTGCTCTAATAAGGGACGCGGTGGCTCAGTGGGTTAGGACGCTGAGCTTGTCGATCAGAAGGTCGGCAGTTTGGCGGGTCGAATCCCGAGTGCCGCATAACAGAGTGAGCGCCTGTTACTCGTCCCAGCTTCTGCCAACCTAGCAGTTCGAAAGCACGTAAAAAATGCAAGTAGAAAAATAGGGACCACTACGGTGGGAAGGTAACAGCGTTCCGTGCGCCTTTGGCGTCTAGTCATGCCGGCCACATGACCACGGAGACGTCCTCGGACAAGCGCTGGCTCTTCGGCTTTGAAACGGAGATGAGCACCGGCCCCTAGAGTCGGAAATGACTAGCACGCATGTGTGGGGGAACCTTTACCTTTAATCTGCTCTAATTCAAGATTTTGGTGTTAAGCCCTTATTTTATTTATTTATTAAATTTGTTTGCTGCCCATCTTCTGTTGAAACTCCATCCGCTTTCCTCCCTTGGAAACGGTGAGCACTGGGGACATTTAAGCTCCAAATTTCCTCCTTTTGATCAGCCACAAATAGCATTCCCCCCCCCACACCGCCCGTCTTTCTTTCCCATCGGGCAGTGGGAAGGGGGCTTAAGGAGGTCCCACAGTTGGCATTTATTTAGCATTTATTTGGAGAATCTTTGCCCCCACCCCCATCCCAACAATTTTCCCCCAGCTCGGCAGCTCTTTCCAGAAACGCAAACAATTCGGTCCTTTATTTCCCCTGCTTAAGTCCTAAACAGGGGATTAGAAAGAAAAACTTCAATGGGATGGATGGGCCAGTTTGCAGGAGACGGGGTGGGGTGGGGGAAAGAGAGTTTGAAAGGAAAGGGGAGGAAGGGAGATCAGGGCTGTTTGTTGCAAAATCGCCCCATCCCTAGCCAGCCTTCCAGTTGGGGGGATCCATGTAAACCAAGACCCCCACATTATTTGGTGCCAGCCGAGTTCTTAATCATAGTGCTTCTACAATATTTAAACTGGGAGGGGGGAGAAGGGTAGAATAAATCTGTTGCTGCTCGGAATTTTTTTTTTTGCCCCAAAATTATAATTCTCTCCCCTCCCCCATCTTTATTTCCTAGGTAGGAGATGAGATTTACTAATGGATCTAGGCCCACTTCTGAAGATTTTATGAATTTCTTTCCTCAGTCAGGTCCTCTGTCAGACATTTTTGTTCAAAGCCAGAGAGAATCTATTGTCTTTCTTTTTGCCCTTCCCATTTGAAGGTAGACTGCCCTGGAACTTGGAGGTTCCATGCTTAATTTCACGCCAGTTTGGTCTAGTGCAGGGGTAGGCAACCTTGGCTCTTTTATGACTCGTGGACTTCAACTCCCAGAATTCCTTGAGCCAGCATGGCTCAGCATGGAAACTTCTCCCTTTCCCCTTAGCGTGGCTGGCTCAGGAATTCTGGGAGTTGAAGTCCACAAGTTATAAAAGAGCCAAGGTTGCCTTCCCCTGGTCTAGTAGCTAAGGTGCGGGCCTAGGAATGAGGAGACTGTTAGTTCCAGTCCTGTCTTAGGCATAAAAGCCGACCGGGTGACTTTAGGCAAATCAGTAGGAGACTGTGAGTTTTAGTCCTGCCTTACGCATGAAAGACAGCTGGGTGATTACGTGTGTGTGTGTGTGTGTGTGTGTGTGTGTGACAAAATTTGTAAGGTGGCTGGGGCAATGTTGTGATTAAAACTCTGCATCTTGTCTGTTTCACAAAGGAAGAAAAGTATTGCTCCTATTGTGACATGGCACCAGCCATCTTGCAGAATTTGGAAACCCCCTGCAGATGCCATTTGTAGAAAACAGAAATTGGGATGGGGGGGGAACGGTGATCTGGGGCTTTCTTGCAGAGTGTCCCCTTGTCTCCTGTTGAGGAGTACCAAGATGGCCTTGAAGAAAACATGCAACAGCCATTGGTGAAATTATAAGATGAGCCCCAGGAAACAGGAAAGGGTGAGAAAGAAATTCAAGATTGGTCTGTCTTGACTGTCTTCGGTATCGGAGAGAGAGAAGGGCTAGCTCTTCATCAGAGCTTTGGATAAGGACAGAAGTGAGCCTAGCCCACTGGTGAATACGGGAATGGATTTATTTAACTACTTATTACTTCGATTTGATTTCTCTAGTCACCCATCTCAATGACTCTGGGCAGCTCACAACTCAACTCTATACTGTGTTGTGGCACAACTTTATGTGATGTGATGTGATGACACAAAACTTTATATGATGTTTTGGCACTGTGCTTGGGATACGTGTAGTTGTGGTGGAACTGGTTGGTTTTCATTTGTTTCGTCTTCATTTAATCTTATTGTAAGATGCCTAGGATTATTGTGTATGAGATAGATGGCCATGTAGCTTTAAAAAAAATATTAAAAAAAGAAGAAAGAAAGAAAGAAAGAAAGAAAGAAAGAAAGAAAGAAAGAAAGAAAGAAAGAAAGAAAGAAAGAAAGAAAGAAAAAGCAAGACAAGCTTTCAAGTATCAGTTAATAGCCGATATCCATAAATTTAATATTTCTTGCAGTGCCTGTCTCAGGTCTGGCCTACCTCAAAAAGACAAAGGAAAACAATGGTTGGTTCTGAACATCTTGGAACAGGCAGGAGACCGTGAGAGGAAGTAGCCTTACTTCTTGAATCTCTGGTCAGCGGGATATTTTTCACTGGCCCAACCCACCATTTTGTGGATGACTCCCCTCCCATAAGAGGAATGTATCAGAACAACCCACAACATACCTTCCACAAATTCCACAGGCACCCACTGGATTCCTAAATTAGCTCTCCATGCATTTTGCAGCTCTCCTTCATGATGGAGTGGTTTGGTAGGGGAGGCAAGGGAAGAGACAGAAGCAGGGAGAAAACATGTTATTAACGGCTGGAGTGCTGATCTGGCCAGTCAGGGAAATGCTAAAATGAAGGAAGCAATTGCACGATTGCACAAGCCAGCATGGGTGGACTTCATCTCCCAGAATTCCCCAGCCAGCATGGGTGGACTTCAACTCCCAGAATTCCCGAGCCTGCATGAATGGATTTCGACTCTCTCAGAATTCTGGGAGTTGAAGTCCACATGAAGTTGCCTTGAGAAATATTGCATTAGGCCATGTAGGCCCAAGTATGCAAAGACTCTCTTCTATCTCCTTTGTCCTCTAGATACTGACAACATCTGCTCATTTTCTGCACGCTACCCTCTCTCTTAAACATTTGCTTTCCTCTCAGACAAGGTTTGTCCCCAGGATCAGGTCAAAAAAGTCAAGATGGTGATTATGATGATACCATCAAAGATGCTCATAAACAAAACAATTGAACTCTGATAGCACTGCCACAGCCATCGTCTTGATTTTGCTGTTATTTGTACCTCATCCAGAGGACCATCAATCAGTTGAAAAAAGACACACGGGAGTCGGAAGGGACCTTGGAGGTCTCCTCTGCTCAAACAAGAAACCTAGACAAATGGTTGTCCAATCTCTACTTAAAAACTTCCAGTGTTGGAGCATTCAGAACTTCTGGAGGCAAGCCGTCCCACTTATTAATTGTTCTCACTGTCAGGAAATTTCTCCTTAGTTCTAGGTTGCTTCTCTCTTTGGTTAGTTTCAATCCGTTGCTTCTTGTTCTGCCTTCGGGCGCTTTGGAGAATAGCTTGACTCCCTCTTCTTTGGGGCAGCCCCTGAGATATTGGAAGACTGCTATCATGTCACCTCTCGTCCTTCTCTTCATTAAACTAGACATACCCAATTCCAGCAACCGTTCCTTATATGTTTTAATCTCCAGTCCCCTAATCATCTTTGTTGCTCTTCTCTGCACTCTTTCTAGAGTCGCAACATCTTGTTTACATTGTGAAATTGTACATGTGAAATTGATGGAGCCATAATTGGGGTGGCTTACAGTTTTTCAACTTGGCAACTTTAAGATGTGTGGACTTCAGCTCCCAGAATTCCCCAGCGACCCATGCTGGCTGGGGAATTCTGGGAGCTGAAGTCCACACATCTTAAAGCTGCCAAGTCTGAAAACTGCTGGATTAAAGCCAGATGACCAGACAGTTTGATGAGGCACAGATACAACGAAGGCCCCAAGGGATCAAACTAATGCTCACTTTACTGCTATTCCTCTCCATTCCTCAACTTTCATTAAACACACACAGGCTCCAAAGCTTCATAAATTTGCGAAATAGTTTAATTGAAAACATATTTCTTTAAAAGGAGGCCTACAAAGGCAGTTGGCCCTTGCCTTTAGTTGTTGTGTGTTAACACAAGCACACTCAAACCGATTCGGGGCAGAACCATTCCATGCAAGCAAGCAAGCGTGGAAGGGTTTAGGAGATCACACTTGCTGCGAAGTAAATCACAACGGAGCATCTGGGAACCATCGCAAATACTTTGGGACAAGGAAAGGGAGCAAGGCTGTCCATGCAAAGGGCAAAAAAACTAAATCAGATTTCCCTTGCGCAAAATATTCTGACAAGAGGAGACAAGCCAGGATCTGACACTGACTGTCCCCCCCCCCACCCCATTGGTACACAAGAGGTGGGAATACGGCTGTGCACAATCTGGGCAAGGTTCAAAAGTTCAGTGGCACAGTTGTTTCAATGGCACAGTGGCCATCATATTTTTTTTTGACCCCCCTCCCCATGGACACCAGTATGGTGGCTAGAATAGAATAGAGCTGGAAGGGACCTTGGAGATCTTCTAGTCCAGCCCCCTGCTTAAGGAGCAGAACCTACCCTATACCATCTCAGAAAAGTGACTGTCTAGCCCAGGGGTAGGCAACCTTGGCTCTTTTATGACTCGTGGACTTCAACTCCCAGAATTCCTGAGCCAGCTGTGCTGGCTCAGGAATTCTGAGAGTTGAAGTCCACAAGTCATAAAAGAGCCAAGGTTGCCTACCTCTGGTCTAGCCTCTTCTTGAAAATCTCCAGTGATGGAGTGTCCACAATTTCTGAAGGCAAGCTGTTCCACTGGTTAATAGTCCTCACTGTCAGGAAGTTTCTCCTTAATTCCAGGTTGCTTCTCTCTTTGATCAGTTTCCAACCCTTGTTTCTTGTCTTGCCCTCTGGTGCTTTGGAGAATAATTTGACCCCCTCTTCTTTATGGTGCGGTGGCTCAAGGACGCGGTGGCTCAGTGGGTTAGGACGCTGAGCTTGTCGATCTGAAGGTCGGCAGTTTGGCGGGTCGAATCCCGACTGCCGTGTAGCAGAGTGAGCGCCTGTTACTCAACCCAGCTTCTGCCAACCTAGCAGTTCAAAAGCACGTAAAAATGCAAGTAGAAAAATAGGGACCACTGCAGTGGGAAGGTAACAGCGTTCCGTGCGCCTTTGGTGTCTAGTCATGCCGGCCACATGACCACGGAGATGTCCTCAGACAAGCGCTGGCTCTTCGGCTTTGAAACGGAGATGAGCACCGGCCCCTAGAGTCGGAAACGAATAGCACGCATGTGTGGGGGAACCTTTACCTTTTTTTCTTTGTGGCAGCCCCTCAAATACCACTATTATGTCTCCTCTATTTCTTCTTTCCTTTAGACTAGCCAGACCCAAGTCCTGCAGCTGTTCTTCGTACGTTTTAGTCTCGAGGCCTTTGATCATCTTAGTTGCTCTTCTCTGAATTTTTTTCTAAACTCCCAACATCTTTTCTGTGATATGGTGACCAAAATTGGCTGCAGTAACCCAGGTGTGGTCTTTCTTTCTTTCTTTATTTTTTATTTTAATTCCATGTATATCCCGCCCTTCTCCGAAGACTCAGGGCAGCTTACAAGCTTAGCAGTAGCCTTCATTCTATGTATATGCCTGCTTATTAGGGCTTTCACACACACCCCAAGCGGCATTATTACAAAGTCAGCTTAATTGCCCCCAACAATCTGGGTCCTCATTTTACCTACCTTGGAAGGATGGAAGGCTGAGTCAACCTTGAGCCTGGTGGGACTCGAACCTGCACTAATTGCAGGCAGCTGGTGTTACTTAAGGAGGCATTAGCCCACTGCTCCACCAAACTAGGGTTTTATAAAGCGGTACTAATACTTCGCGTGATCTTGATTCTATGCCTCTGTTTATACAACCCAGGATTGTATTAGCTTTTTTAGCTGCTGCTGCACACTGCAGGCTCATAGTCAAGTGATTGTCCACTAGGACTCCCAAGATCCCTCTCACAGTTGCTGTTTTTGAGCCAGGTCTCACCCAATCTGTACCTTTGATTTTTCTGCCCCAAGTACAGGTAGTCCTCACCTTATGATCACAGTGGGGACCAGAATTTCCATGGCTAAGCAACATGCTTCTTAAGTGAGTCTTGCCTGATTTTTTTGCCATCTTTTTCGCCACAGTTGTTAAGCAAATCACTGCAGCTGTAAAATGAATCATGGTCGTTAAGTGAATCTGTCTTCTCCGATTGACTTTGCTGGGTGGGCAGGTTGCCCTGGGACACTGAAATCGCTGTAATACAGGCAGGTTGCCAAGAGCCCAAATTTGGATCACGTGACTGTTGCTGAGATAGTCATAAGTGTGAGGACTCGTTATAAGCCACTTTTTTCAGTGCAATTGTAACTTCGAGCAGTCGCTAAACAAATGGTTGTACATCAAGAATTACTTGTGTTAACTAATAGCCCAATTGCAGATTAGTTGTCAAGAGGGCACACACTTTGGTGCTATAAGACAACCCCAAAGAGATGGTGGCCATGTCTGTCTCTGTCGTTAGGTCGAATCCTGACAGTGATCGGAATATGACGTGGAAAAAGACTAACTCTCGTTATTAGACAAAACTGAGGTAATGTGGCTTGTGAGTCCTTTGGAAAACCAATTGGTAATCAAGTCACCCTGTTCCCTTTCACTAATGGTAGTCCTCGTTTAGTGTCCCAAAGATGCTTTTTCATGAGGCAACTGGACATTCTAGTTTAATAATAATAATAATAATAATAATAATAATAATAATAATAATAATAATAATAATAATAATAACAACAACAACAACAACAACAGTAATAGGTGCTTTGGGTGCAATCCCAAAACAACTGGAGCACCGCTTGAATACCATTGGCATTGACAAATTCTCCATTAGTCAATTGCAAAAGGCGGCCTTACCAGGAACTGCTTCCATTCTACGACGATATCTGTAGTTCCATCAAACATCCATATCTGCCTATCCCAGGTCCTTGGTAAAGACTCGATAGGTAGACAAAAATGCCAAATCCAGTCTGAACATCTGGCTGTCTGTGCGATGAATAAAATAATAATAATAATAATAATAATAATAATAATAATAATAATAATAATAATAATAATAATAATAAGAAGAAGAAGAAGAAGAAGAAGAAGAAGAAGAAGAAGAAGAAGAAGAAGAAGAAGAAGAAGAAGAAGAAGAAGAAGAAGAAGAAGAAGAAGAAGAAGAAGAAGAAGAAGAAGAAGAAGAAGAAGAAGAAGAAGAAGAAGAAGAAGAAGAAGAAGTTGGAAGGGATCTTGGAGGTCAACTAGTCCAACCCCCTGCTCAGGCAGGAAACCCTATACCATTTCAGACAAATGAAATGTCCAGTCTTTCTTAAGCATTCACAGCTTGTGGAGGCAGGTTGTTCTGCTGATCAAGTGTTCTGACTGTCAGGAAATTTCTCCTTAGTTCTAGGTTGCTTCTCTCTTTGTTAGTTTCCATCCGTTGCTTCTTGTCCTGCTTTCAGGTGCTTTGGAGAATAGCTCGACTCCCTCTTCTTTGTGGCAGCCCCTGAGATATTGAAACACTGCTATCATGTCCCCCCTCATCCTTCTCTTCATTAAACTAGACATACCCAATTCCAGCAACCGTTCTCTACATGTTTTAGCCTCCAGTCCCCCAATCATCTTTGTTGCTCTTCTCTGCACTCTTTCTAGAGTCACAACATCTTTTTTACATTGCAGTGACCAAAACTGGATGCCAAAGCATTGTAAAGTGGAATTTTCTTTGAAGACGTTTTACTTCTCATCCAAGAAGCTTCTTCGGCTCTCATTTAGCGATTGATCAAAATTACGGCACAGAAAAAGTGACTTATGACCGTTTTGCACACTTAACACCTTTGCAGCATCCCCTGTGGTCACGCGAGCAAAATTCAGACACTTGGCACCTGACTCATATTGATGACCATTGCAGTGTCCTGGGGTCATGTTATCCCCTTTTGCGACCTTCTGGCAAGCAAAGTCAATGGGGAAGCCAGATTCACTTAACAACCATGTTGTCTATGGAGATTCTCAGTCATCCAGGTCATAGTTATCCGATAGATGCTTTTTTTCAGGAGGCAATGGACTTTCTTGTTTTTATTTGAAGGCGTTTTGCTTCTCATCCAAGAAGCTTCTTCAGTTCTGACTGGATGGTGGGGAATGGAAGGACGTATACTGCTTGCAGACTTTCCATTCCCCGATATCCAGTCAGAGCTGAAGAAGCTTCTTGGATGAGAGGCGAAAGGTCTTCAAAGAAAAACAAAGTCCAGTTGCCTCATGAAAAAGAATTTTCGAGTTAACAACCGTGTTGCTAGCTGAACAACTGCAGTGATACACTGAACAGTCGTGGCGTGAAATGTCATAAAATGGGGCAAGACGCGCTTAACAAGGGTCTTGCTTAGCAATGGAAACTTTGGTCTCAATTATGGACCTGTGTGGAGGATTACCTGTACGCCTTTTCGCGAAACGAAAAGTCACCCGCACGACTTTGGCATTTGCGAGCGAGTAGGCCACTGTTATCGATTTTCTAAATAAATAAAATAAAGAAATTTATCTCTGGATTCAGATTTTGTTGTTGTTGTTAATTTTGTCCATCCTGGGCTGTACGTCATCTTTGTAAGACTTGCCCGGCAAAATGGCCGCCGTGTTTTGCTCCTCTTTCTTCCCAACATGGCCATGATTTTTGGAAAGCCCCTGGAAGCTCCAAGGCCTTTGATGCCTCCCGAAAGGAAAGGGGCTTTAGCAAGAGCCCCTTGGGATCATAATGCAAGCAGAGCGAGGCTCCGGGCGGCCCACTTGCCAAGACTGGGAGCAGCTGAATTTCGGGAAAGACCCCCGAAAGGAGAGGAGAGGGAGGGGTGGGTGGGAGAACGGCTGAGAGATGAAAGCAAAGAGATCAATCGACGACGGAAGTCAGAGGCAGCCGGCTTAGTTAGGGAGGAGAATTAGAAAGCTTTGGGAGGAGAGCAGATGGCAGGCCTAGTCTGGAGGGGGGAAAGAGAGAAAACGGGTCTCCATTTAGAGCGGGGTGGGGGGGGAACAACCGTGGCAGCTTTAAGATCTGTGGACTTCGACTCCCAGAATTCCCTCAGCCAGCCTTGCTGGCTGAGGGAATTCTGGGAGGCAAAGTCCACAAGTTTCTAATGTTGCCACGGGTAAAAAAGAGGAACTTAATTATTCTGCACACTCAACGTTTTAAGATCTCTGGGCTTTGACTCCATCTTAGCTGGGGAATGCTGGGAGTTGAAGTCCCTAAGTCTTTAAAGTTGCCAAGCTTGGAAGTCTGATTTAGAGAGAGAGAGAGAGGAAAAAAAAAACCCAGTTATTCTGCACACACAGAGCTCAAAACCTCCACCGAAGCAGCAAGGAAGCCAAAGATGCCAACTTTCCCTGACTTGGGATTCCAACTCCCAGAACCCTCAGCTTATGGGGATTGTTAGTTCTGCCTCTATAGTAGGGCCTCAGCTGCAAAAAGATGGCTTACCAAAATCTAAGTCAAGATTTGGGGATTCCTAGGACACCTTGAAGAGGCTAACCTCTTTTTAGCCAGTCTACCCACCTCTGCATCCCCTTTGCACAGTCTGGGGAAATTTCATTGGTTTTGTGCAATTTGGATTTTTCAAAATATAAATCTGGCAACTGTACCGGAGCATTTTTGCCCTCCTTCATAAAGGCAATCATGTGCTGTCTTTTCTTTTTCTCAACAGGGCTTTTCAACCAGTGGTACGGGTACCACCTGTGGTACATTGGCATCTGGCAGGTGGTACGTGACCATCCTAGAAAAGTGGTAGGGGGGGAATGAGCTAAACCGGTGGCAGCACCGGACAAGCCTGAGCGAGAGACGGCTGGAGCTGCAGGGCTGTCAGGGCTGAGCGGAAGCGTCAGGATCAGCGCCAGGCTCCAGCTGGAGCTCGGCGCTGATCCCGGTGCTTCTGCTGAGCCCAGAAGAAGCGCCGATCAGCTGGAATGTTGCAGCATTTCCAGGGTCTTGTGATTTACATTCAGATGCTTGGCAACTGATTCATATTTATGACGGTCACAGTGTCCCAGGGTCATTTGAACAAAACCTGCTGTAACCACCCAGCAGAAGGGTGGGGGGAGATAAAAACCAAACACCCCCGCTGCTAATCCTCAACAGAAATGCTCACAACAATGAAAACCTCAGACAGGAGGAAGAGCGCCGCCGGGCGGGCAGGCAGGTGTCTTGCTCGGCTGTGGCTTGGAGGGCACTTTTTTCAGTGCCATTGTAACTTCGAACAGTCCCTAAGCGAACTGTTGTAAGTCGAGGACTACCTGTACTTCATCACTTTTTTCCTTTTTTTGGTCTGACACCTTGCTAGGCGACTGGTGGTACTTGGATGTTGCCATATCCTAAAAGTGGTACAATGGGTGAAAGTTGAAAAGCCCTGCAATACATTACCATGAAAATATCCTTTATCATATAGCCTTTCCCATCACTCTTTTTGGGGGAGGCAGGGGAAGTTTTAGTTTTTTGTGTTTGTAAGCAGCACAACACCTCCAGTCTTAATTTTCAAGAATTCAAAATTACACACACACACACACACACACACACACACACAGATGCTTGCTCACCTGAGGTCTGCCAACTGCTGAATTTCAAACACACACACACACACACACACATCCACACCCCAGTTATGTATTAATGCAGATATACAGGCAAAACAGAGCCTACAGCAAAATTGTTGGTGCAGGTTAATATGTTGGAGAGAGAAGATCTGAGTTCCAATCCCCGTTCAGTCGTAACCCACCAAGCCAGCACAACCTACCTTACTGTTGAGGAAAGCAGGAAGTAATGCTACATAGGTCACCTTGAGCTCCTGAGTGCAAGATGCCAATAAATGTGTGGTGTGTGTGTGTGTGTGTGTGTGTGTGTGTGTGTGTGTGTGTAAGAGAGACAAGTAAATGAGCAACAGGGTCATTCTAAAGCAGTGCTTCCCAACCTTGGCAACTTTAAGACTTGTGGGGTTCAACTCCCAGAATTCCCCAGCCAACAAGTCAGTCCATCCAGCCAAATTTAGCATGTCCTATACATGCTCGGACATCTCCCTAACCTTTGCAAAGGACTTGAATCAATAAAGGAGAATATTGGTAGCTCAGGGTTGACATGAGGTGGTCTCGGAGCTTGTTTTCTTGCAGACATTTCATTACCCAAACTAGGTAACATCATCAGTGCCGAAAGGATTTATATTCTTGTCCTGTCGGTGGGGGTGGTCTAAGAAGTTCTTTGGCTGGGCTGTTTACTGTAGGCTTGATTGGCAGCTCCTTGATTGAGGCATTGTTTACTGCTTGTTTGTTGGTCTGATGTTAATCTTGGAGTTAATCTATGCTCAACCGGAGTGCTGATTGTTGGTGGGGAGGTGTTTGGGTTTTTTCGTTCCCTTTTTTTTTGACATGTTGATTGTCTCTTCCGCATAGTATGTAGATATTGTTTATGTCTGTGTGTCTAATAATTTGTCAGAGTGCCAGGCTTCTAGAAATTCCCTAGCATTTTTGGAGTTGAATCAATTTTGCTTAGGTGAGTCATGACACAGGAAGGCCTTGATGGATGGACTGGTAGGTCTGCACTGATGACGTTACCTAGCTTGGTAATCAAACATCTGCAAGAAAACCACCAAGCTCAGAGAGTACCGAGGACCCCCCCCACACACACACAAGGCCACATCTAACAAGCAGTATCTCCCTAGATAAGCCACCTACAATCATCTTGATCTTCCCAACGGGTCAGTTTTCATAAGCCCCCCACAGCCAGCATGGCCTTGGCTGTTGCAAGCTCTTATATGTCTCTTGAGTTCCCAGACCTGACACCCAGTGGTGGGATTCAACCAGTCTGCACCACTTCGGCAGAACCGGTAGCTAATTTTTGTTGTTGCCCGGGCCTAGAATGGACTCCTGGAGGCTGCATCCCCACAAGAGAACCGGCGTTTCACATATTTGAATCCCGCCACTGCTGACTGACACCAGTGTCGTTCTTCCCCAGAAACGTCTCAAGCTTCCAACCCCATCATTACAATGCCAGGTGGCTTCTGGCCACTGTTTAAGCCCCATCCCTGGGCTTAGGACAAAGGAAGCAGCTGGATGTGGAGAACGGACTCCTGGAGGCCGCATCCCCACAAGAGAACCGGCGTTTCACATATTTGAATCCCGCCACTGCTGACTGACACCAGTGTCGTTCTTCCCCAGAAACGTCTCAAGCTTCCAACCCCATCATTACAATGCCGGGTGGCTTCTGGCCACTGTTTAAGCCCCATCCCTGGGCTTAGGACAAAGAAAGCAGCTGGATTTGGAGAACCGGTGATCAAAGGGGCAGTCCTGGAAGAAGCCTGTCTGTCTGTCTGCGCGCTGGCCACATGTGCTTGGGAAGGGCCGCCCGATTTCCTAAGGGCCGTCTCTCGTGAAAGAGAAGAAGAAGAACAAGAACAAACAAGCTCGCAGAAACGGTTTGGATTTATCTCCATGCAGGAGGCAATTCAGGAATGCGTAGCCAGCTGCCCAGAGGCATCTTTTTGTCCTTGATCGGAAGGAAAGGATTCTTTTCCTAGAGTAGATCCCTACCTGGGCTTGGCTGCAAGGAAGCCAGCTGCTCCCCAACCCTCTCCAGTCCCCACCCCCCCAGGGACAGACCATCTGCAAGACCAGCCACTCGGCCTTTTGTCAGACAGTCTGGGCCCCGAATGGGAAGAATGGGGAAAAAAAATCAGGACACGGGGAGATAATGTTTCAAAGCTGGATGAGGCCTGGAGAAAGACGAAATGGAAGGAATCCTCCTCTAGACTCCAGCAAAGAGACAAGATTATGAGCAGCCTTAATTGGCTAATTAGTGGAAAATTAAAAACAGGACTGCATCTGGATGCCACACAAACTCCACTTGGAGTGGGTTGGTGTTTGGTGTTTTTTTTTGGTTGTTGTTGTTGTTGTCGTTTGTTTTTTGTTGTTTTTTTTTTCTCTTGAAGTCTGCAAACAGGCACGTTCGTGATGCCCGGAAGTTTTCATTTTCAATAGAGTAGCCAGTCCTCATGATTGCAGAAGTTGGATGTTTCTGTTGAGGGCAGGCAACAGATTTTCCCTTTTTAATGTTGGGCCGGTGTGCTCCCAGTTAAAAAAAAAATGACAATAAAGCTTGTCTTATCTTGTTAAACAGAAAACAGAAGGGTGGGGAAGCGTCTTCCTGATGGCTTGCAGTACAGCAGGAAGGCTTATGGCGAAAGAAACGGGACTCAAATAAGTCGTTCTCCCAATAATTGGACACTACAGTATTATACCAACCCGAGAAACTTCACACCCTCCCAAATTACTTTCCGCCATTCTGCACTAAATATCTTCTCAGATTTAGCAGCTTGCCGGTATCACCAGAGAAATGGCACTCTGCAACCCCTGTATTCTGATTTTACCTCAGGGTTATTCAAACTGTGCCCTTTTATGACTCGTGGACTTCAACTCCCAGAATTCCTCAGCCAAGCACGCTGTCTGAGGAATTCTGGGAGCTGAAGTCCACGAGTCATAAAAGGGCACAGTTTGAAGAGCCCTGTTTTAGCTGAAGCTTGGCTAAAACGGAAAGAGAAATTGGGGGAATAGCCACAAATTTCTTTCAAGGATCACCTCCTTTAGCATTCCAGAAACTTGATGGGCAGTTCTGGTGCAAATCAATCAAAATGGCCAAACCTCAAGCTTCACACTGTACATGAAAGAGATGACAAGATGGAGATGATGCATTTGTATGTGCGTCCATGTGTTCCATAGTTTCTCTTCCATTAAGAGCAGGACATTTGCCTCTGTGTCACCTACCTACAGCACTGTGAGAAAAATAAGATATTGTTGATAACAGTTTTATGTGCTGGAAGCCAGAAGAATTCGGTGGTATTCCCTAAAGATGGGTGAAGTTGAACAGTGACCGATTCAAGATAGGAAGAATTCTTCACACAGCTACCTAGTTAAATAGGGGTGTTGACAGCTGCCAATCTGGGCAGCTTGAAAAGATTAGATTAACCTCTGGAGGATTAGGTTATCACCAGATACTAATCCAGAGAGCTGTATTTTGTCTCCAGCATCAGGCAACATACCTGGACCTCAACTGCTGGAGAAGACAAGAGGGAAGACTTCACAATAGTCTCTTCGTCCTCTTTCTGACCTACAGAGAAGTATCTCAGATGTGACTCTGGTCCACCAGACTGATTTTGTCAGGTCCTCCTTACATTTTTCATATAGATTTTTCTATGGAGATTTTCAATCATCCAGGTCAGGGTTATCCCAAAGGTGCTTTTCCAAAAAGGCAACTGGACTTTTCTTGGGTTTTTTTTCTTTGAAAATGTTTTGTTTCTCATCCAAGAAGCAAGAAGCTTCTTCACTTCTGAGCTGAAGAAGCTTCTTGGATGAGAAGTGAAATCTTTTTAAAGAACCCCCCCCAATAAAATCCAGTTGCCTTTTGGAAAAAGAATAGAATAGAATAGAATAGAATAGAATAGAATAGAATAGAATAGAATAGAATAGAATAGAATAGAATAGAATAGAATAGAATAGAATAGAAGTTGGAAGGGACCTTGGTGGTTTTCTAGTCCAGGGCTTTTCAACCTTATCACCCATTGTACCACTTTTAGGATCTGGCAACATCCGAGTACCACCAGTCGCCTAGCAAGGTGTCAAAAACTCGATGACCAAAAAAAAAAAAAAAGGAAAAAAGTCCTCAACTTACAACAGTTCGCTTAGTGACTGTTTGAAGTTACAATACCACTGAAAAAAGGCCCCCCTAAGCCACAGCCGAGCAAGACACCTGCCTGCCCACCCAGCGGCGCTCTTCCTCCTATCCGAGGTTTTCATTGTTCTAAGCATTTCTGAGCATTGTTCTGAGCGTACAACTTTTCTAGGATGGTCGTGTACCACCTGCCAGGTGCCAATGTACCACAGGTGGTACCCGTACCACTGGTTGAAAAGCCCTGTTCTAGTCCAGCCCCCTGCTCAAGCAGGAGAACCTATACCATCTCAGACAAATGACTGTCTAGCCTCTTCTTTAAAATCTCCAGTGATGGAGTGCCCACCTTTGGGATATTCATATAGATTTCTTTTTATGTTTACGGGGAGTTAAAGTGCAATATATTTAATGTTTTATTTTTGTTGTTAGCATATTTTAGCTTAAGTTTGTAAGTTTATGCCCTGTATTCAGCTCTGGGAAGTCGGGGAGGGGGGAGGGGAGGGGAGGGGAGGGGGAGGGAGGGAGTTTTTCTATTTAAAAAATGTACTGTAAAACTTTTCAATAAAAAAATTCTTTTTTCCCCTCTCCTCTCTTGAAAGACAGTTTAAGCCAAAAAAAGTCTGCAGATAATGCTTGCTGGGATAATGAATTTTTGGAAAGGTATACAACAATTCAAGATAGTGTGGCAATTTTGAACAGCAGTTCATGGGACCAGTTGAGGTGACTCTTAAAAACTCTGGGCAGATTTTTTTTTTTTGCACAGATTTGACCCACTTCTTCTCTCGGTCAATCTTCCATTAAATTTCTTCATATATTTCAGAGTTTTAATTCCTACTTGTCACTGCTGGCAAATACTTAATGGCTCTTCTATCTATGCAGTCAGACATATCAAACCAGTCCATCTGTGATGCTCCTGTACCAACCAAAAAGGGTATTGTTCTCCTCTTACTTTGACCTGTATCAGGGTTGAAGAAGAATCATCCATAAGGGCAGGAAGATGAAGGCCCCAGCCCCTCACCCCCCATTTCTATCCGGAGCATGGTTGCAGAACAGCACCCTATAAGACAGTTAAGAAGGGAACATAAAAGACAATCCCTGCTCCAGTGGCCAAATGTCATGCATATACAACACCGGTCCTGTCCCAGGGCAAAAGGCTGCAGCGGGTGGTCTGGGGGTGCCTGGAATCTGAGTGACATCATCCCATTTCTCTCTCGAGGGGGCCCTACCACTCCTCAAGATGGCCTCACCAGATGCTTAAATGCTAAAGCAGCTGCTCAGGCTGGACACTACGGCCAAAATCCTCAAGGAGATGGATCAAGGAAAATTAGGATGCCAAAGAGCAATACATTACTGCAATGGAAGCCCATCCTTTTATACATGCAAAGATAGTCCTCGACTTAAAACCATAATGATTAACAGAATAACAGAATAGGAAGGGACCTTGGAGGTCTTCTAGTCCAACCCCCTGCTCAGGCAGGAAACCCTATACCATTTCAGACAAATGGCTGTCCAGTCTCTTCCAGTATTGGAGCATTCACCGCTTCTGGAGGCAGGTTGTTCCACTGGCTAATTGTTCTAACTCTTTCTCCTTAGTTCTAGGTTGCTTCTCTCCTTGACCAGTTTCCATCCGTTGCTTCTAGTCCTGCCTTCAGGCGCTTTGGAGAAGAGCTTGACTGCCTCTTCTTTGGGGCAGCCCCTGAGATATTGGAAGACTGCTATCATGTCAACCCTCGTCCTTCTCTTCATTAAACTAGACAAACCCAATTCCTGCAAACATTCTTTATATAGTTTAGCCTCCAGTCCCGATCATCTTTGTTGCTCTTCTCTGCACTCTTATGGAGCTGCCCATTACAGTCGTAAATTGTGAAAGCTATAAACTGGGTCATCCACCAATCCGATTTTCAGATCATTGAGAGAGCCCTTAATAGTACTATAGCACTTAGACTTATATACTGCTTCACAGTGCTTTACAGCCCTCTCTAAGTGGTTTACAGTCAGCATATTGCCCCCAGCCATCTGGGTTCTCATTTTACCAACCTTGGAAAGATGGAAGGTGGAGTCAACCTTGAGCCAGTCAGGATCGAACTGCTGGCAGTTGGCAGAGTTAGCCTGCAATACTGCATTCTAACCACAGCGGCACCACAACAGTGATAAAGCAATCACTGGAATCATTAAAAGCTTCTATTGTTCGCTATGGGCATCTTGGCTAATAATTGCAAAACGTTTAGTAAAAACATTGTAATTTGCAGTCATATGACCAGAGGATGGTCAAATGGCTGTAAATCTAGGCTGGTTGCTGAATGCCCAAATGGGTCACGTTAGTGTGGAGGGAGGCCTTTGGCTGTTGGACCTTCAGAAATAGGTCGTAAGTATCTTTTCTGGATGGATTTTCAAATGTTTGTGAAGCGGCCAGTTGTAAGTCTAGGACAACTAGTATCATACGAGGGATGAATGAGGAATTTCAGCATGATGCTCCTTTTGTCACCTGATCCAAACTAGCAAGCTCCTGGTCTGATATATCACCCTGGCATATCACGCACCCAAACTAGCTGCGTAGGATCTTCTCTGGTTAGAGCAGAGATGGGGAAGGATGGCCCTTTTATGACGTGTGGACTTCAATTCCCAGAATTCCTGAGCCAGCATGGCTGGCTCAGGAATTCTGGGAGTTGAAGTCCATACGTTATAAAAGGGCCATCATTCCCCACCCTTGGTTAGAGGAAGTCAGCCTCTTTTATCTCAGGGAGAAAAACCATCTGCAGAGTGTCAGGTGAATGAAACACATGATGATGGATGATAGCAATGATGATGGATGATAGCAATGACCGATTTGCTTTGTTCCAGGGTGGCATGCACCAACTCCTATGCAAACCAGCTGTTCTCCCTCCATATTAAGCCCAGGTAGAATAAAGCAGACAAAGCCAAGGCTGAAGAGAGGGAAAATGGCAGAGGGGTTTTAAAATCCTAGTCTTTTCTTTTTTCCCCAAACAGGGATTGGACCAGCTTCAAGGAACATCTCCCCCGATCCCACTCGAGTTGAGAAATCAAATCAGGGGGTTTGTCCTTACACAAAGAATGGAAAGGCAGAGCAGGAGTTCAATCCCTTCTTATTTTTGCCACTCTTTCTCTCTGGAATGCCTGGAAGTTCACAAAAAAGGAATCGGCACCCTCGTTTCAACTTTTTCCGAATGCAAAAAACCCCAAGTGGAAGGGAAGGATGAATTCCTCAAACTGGGAATATAAGAACAAGAGAATTTTTTCCCCCACACCTTGATCACATCTGTAAGAATGTGGCATGAGTATAAAACAATTTTGGGATCCAACAAAGTGGTCTCAGGTTTCCATCATCTGGGTCAAAAGAATCGCAAATCGGCCTTTCTGGCTTGAGTTTCTCCTGTTCTTTAGCACAAATCCCACCCTCTAATCTGGCTTGTTGTAACCCAGAGTAAATGAGCCCATCCATCCATCCAAATCTGTCACGCAAGTGATATGCAAAACCTATCTAGATTCAAAAGGTTTAGACTCAGAAACATCCACTTTGGGTCGAGAAACTACATTTCTGCATTCAAAACGAGCAGCCTAGACTCGAAATGGAGGCGTTTCAAAATCTAAATGGCCCCTATTTAAGGTTTTTGCACCTGATATAAGGTCATAGAGCGAGGGGGGGGGGAGAGGGGGACAAAACGATGCCCTTTTTATGACTTGTGGACTTCAACTCCCAGAATTCCTGGTCCTATATATATATATCACCCTGGCATATCATGTATCCAAACTAGCTGTGTAGGATCTTCTCTGGTTAGAGCACAGATGGGGAACGCTGGCCCTTTTATGACGGGTGGACTTCAACTCCCAGAATTCCTGAACCAGCATGGCTGGCTCAGGAATTCTGGGAGTTGAAGTCCACCCGTCATAAAAGGGCCAGCGTTCCCCATCTCTGCCAGAGAGGAATGAAAAGCAAATTCAAGGTTATGGGGGCAAGCGGACAAGATTAAAAGACACAGACACAGAGAATGTGTAAAGCATCTTCCTGGTGCCTCACAGATTTATAACTTGGAGAAAGAAAGGAAAGATTACACTCCACTCCTCTGAAAGAGTGTGTGTGTGTGTGTGGGGGGGGAAGACAACTCTACAAAGGCAAAAGGGAAGGGCAGGATTTGACAAGGTACCGCAGATCAGAGAGAAAGCGAAAGAGGACGATTCCAAAGAAACTTCAGTAAAATTATTATTGCCTTTATTCTGCCATGGCGCACGGTCCGGATGGCCAGTATACGCACTCTTACACATGCAAGCTTGCCAGCTTCACAAAGGCAGCCTCGTGTTACCCAACGGCTCAGGCCTGCAGAGGCTTTTGGAAAAGAAAAGCAAAAGCAAAAAAAAAAAAAAAAAAGGAAACAAACGAACAAAAACCCCACCAAAAACCCAAAAAAAGGGGGGGGGGAAAGGACGTGTTCCAGTCTTTTTTGGCAGCAATCACAGCGTGTGTCAAGAAAACGCTCCGCAGAGATGGGTGTGCGGCTGACAAGAGCCTGCTCGTTCCTGCATAAAAATGAGATGGGGAGGCAGGCCTGGGATGCATTTTCCCTCCCGCCCCCTCTCCTCCACGCAGCCTTTCCTCCTTTGAATCCCGCTGGGCCGGCAAGCTGCCTCGGCTGGCTGTCCATCTGTGTGATGTTTGTGCAAACTTGTGCTGGCAGATCCTGGGAGAGGAAGGCCCGGAATGCCAGAGGCAAGAGCCATTTTGCTCAACGTCCTGTCCTGAAGCCACCACCGGCTTCACGGATTCCGGTGTGCCGGGGCCAAAGAAGTAAGAGGCTCTTAACACCCGGCAGAAGATCACGTCTTGCCTTGGTTCCGGATGGCCCCGGAGGGTGCACGATTGTCAAGGCCGTGGAGAGGAAAAATGTCCAGCCAGTTTCATGGTCCCTGGTGTGGTGTGACTCTCAGAGGCTCCTTCATTCGTCGGGCTCGGGCGCAACGATTCCTCTTGGCCAGGACAGAGGGGGAAAGGCCACATTTCTGGTGGGCGACAATGCCAAGGAAGGCCGCCGGAGAGCTCTGAACTAGGAAAGCCCACGGAGGCGGAAAGTCCTCCACGGCACCGCGGGAGGCAGATGTCGGGAACGGCGGTTTGTGTGAACAAAAGGGACGATGTGCAGAGAGGCCGCGGATGGTTCCTTCCCCGGTAATCTGTCTTCAATATGAAGATGCTGAATTGTCGGCGTACCACTTCAAGTACGTCACAGCAAAAACGAAGAAGGTGACCTCTTGCTGATTCGGGAATGTCTTTAATCTAGCTAGGGTCATCCTAGTCCATTCCGCCATAAGTCTGTTGGCAAACCGAGAAGCTCCCCGCCCCAATAACCGGGTGGGGGAGGATGGAGAAGAACCCTCTTCCTCAAACTCAGGAAGCTGGGCAGCACCGCAAACTAGGATCCTAGGGAAGTGACCCTCAGGAGAGGGGGATCCGTTCCAAAGGCAGAGTCCTCCGTGGTCAAACCTGAACTGGCAGAGTCTGGTTCATTTGTAACCTCATGTCCTGTATGCTACTCAAGATCTTCTTCTGGTGTCCTGCCAGCGTCACCCCTATCCTGAGCAGGTCCCTAAAAAAGGCAACGAGGAGACATCAGTTAGCAGAGCAGAAGACAAAATATTTCCAGCGGTGGAACTCTTAGACCACCAGAGATACCAAGCAGACATTTGTTTTCTCCACTAGAAGGAAGTTCTTGAGATGTTTTCAGTGGTGGGATTCAGTCGGTTTGCACCGGTTCGGGAGAACCGGTAGCTAAATTTACCTGAATTCGGAGAACTGTCTGGCTTCTGGAAGTCCAGTCTAGGCCTCAGAGGCCTCCCAGGTCTAGAACGGCCCACCAGAAGTGCACGGACATCACTTCCGGAAGTCCGTTCTAGGCATCGGAGGCTCAGGCCTGCATCACATAACAGAACCGGTTGTTCAGGTATTTGAATCCCACCACTGGATGTTTTGTGTTTTACAAGCTTACATCCCCACCATACCCTTTGCTGGATTTGTATAATATACTGAACCAGAGTTGAAACCGAAGGGTTGAATCTGCACAGCCGAGAAACCAAAAAAACCCCAATCAAGGTTGAATCTATTTGAAGAAATGCACTCTATTAAGCCACTAAGTGACTTTCAGCCCTTGTCTTCTATACCAAAGTAATACAGGTAGTCCTCAACTTATGACTGTAATCGAGCCTGGCAATTATGGTTGTAACTTGTGACAGTTGTGAAGTGGATTATCATGTGTCTAGATTTAATTTTACTAGCTTTTTTTGTGTGATGGTTGTTACTTGAACATGGTGGTTGGTAATCGAACCCAATGTTTGCTACGGACTGGGTTTTGATGGAAACTGGAGGCAAACACCAGTTTCTGATAAAAAGGGTGGCCGGGCGACTACACGTCATTGCAAATAAATGCAGATTGGTTGCTAAGTACCCAAAATGTGGTCAGGGTGTGTGTGTGTGGGGGGGAGACATGGCCACTGGAATTTAGGAGCTGAACTGTAAGTAGCTTTTTGGGGAGCTACTTCAAATGGTCACTAAGCGGTGGTTGAAAGTTGAAGGCTGCTTGTATATGCCCAAAATTTATATTGCTAAGTGAGACAGTTGTTAAATGAGATTTGCCCCATTTTATGACCTTTCTTATCAGTTGGGGTGGGTTTTTGGGATTTTTTTTATTCAAGTACAAATAATACAAACATAATAAATATAAGTCTAAATAAAAGAACATTATAAAAAAAATACAAATACTACAGTGCACCCACCATTTTTATTACCTATATTTCTTCTCATATAACAACTAACGATATACAATTTATTTCAATTGTGCCCTTATCCCTTCCAGAACCGCGTCTGTTCTTGAGCAGGTTTGTTCCCTTTGCCTTCCACCAAGACTGTTTTTATACAATTTTACTTTCTTATCAGTTGTTAAGGCAATCACTGCAGTAGTGAAGTTAGTAACACTAACTGTTAAGTCAACCTGGCTTCCCTATGGGCTCTGCTTGTCAGAAGGCCGCAAAAGGTGATCGTGTGACTCCGGGACGCTGCAAGCGTCATAAATAGGAGTCATTTGCCAAGTGTCCGAATTTTGATCATGTGAAAATGGGGATGCTGCAACTGTCGTAAGTGCTACTGTAACTTTGAATGGTCACTAAATGAATGTTTGTAAGCTGAGGACCTGGCAAGTCCTTAAAGAGATGGGCATACCAGACCATCTTATATGTCTCTTGAGAAACCTATATGCAGGCCAAGAAGCAACAGTGAGAACTGGACACGGAATCACTGATTGGTTCAAAATTGGGAAAGAAGTCCGGCAAGGCTGTATACTGTCGCCCTGCCTATTTAACTTATATGCAGAGCACATCATGAGAAAGGCAGGGCTAGAGGAGTCAAAAGTTGGAATTAAGATTGCCGGAAGAAACATCAACAACCTAAGATATGCAGATGATACCACTCTAATGGCAGAAAGTGAAGAGGAACTGAAGAGCCTCTTGTTGCGAGTGAAGAAGGAGAGTGCAAAACTTGGGTTGAAACTAAACATTAAGAAAACCAAGATCATGGCATCCGGCCCTCTCAATTCCTGGCAAATAGATGGGGAAGAAATGGAGGTAGTGACAGATTTTATTTTCCTGGGCTCCAAGATCACTGCAGATGGGGACTGTAGCCAAGAAATTAAAAGACGCTTGCTCCTGGGGAGGAAAGCCATGGCAAATCTAGACAGCACACTAAAAAGCAGAGACATCACCCTGTCAACAAAAGTGCGTATAGTCAAGGCTATGGTCTTCCCAGTTGCAATGTATGGCAGTGAAAGCTGGACCATAAGAAAGGCTGAGCGCCAAAGAATTGAAGCCTTTGAACTATGGTGCTGGAGAAGACTCCTGCGAGTCCCTTGGACTGCAAGGCGATCAAACTGGTCAGTCCCAGAGGAGATCAACCCTGACTGCTCTTTAGAAGGCCAGATCCTGAAGCTGAAACTCAAATACTTTGGCCACCTAATGAGAAGGAAGGACTCACTGGAGAAGAGCCTAATGCTGGGAAAGATTGAGGGCAATAGAAGAAGGGGACGACAGAGAATGAGGTGGATGGATGGAGTCACTGAAGCAGAAGGCGTGAGCTTAAATGGACTCCAGAAGATGGTAGAGGACAGGAAGGCCTGGAGGAACGTTGTCCATAGGGTCGCGATGGGTCGGACACGACTTCGCAACTAACAACAACAACAACATGCTGAGGACCACCTGTATACAGAGAATACTCTTTCGCCAATCTGAGCAAAAACTGTTCAAAGGTTGCTAATCTGATGTCTGCAAAGCATTCTGACCTTTAGGAATAGCTCACCAAAGGGCTACCTCAGATTACGAGGGATGAACCATTTTTTTTTATTTCATGAATGGAGTTACACCCCACGCCTGCCCATTTCTGCTTTTCCCGCCCACCGGACAATTGCACAGCAAAACTGATCTCCACCACATGGATGCAAGCTGCCATTTTGTTTAGTTTATTTTGATTTCTGTCTTTCCTGCAGGAGAAAAGGAACATATACTAAGCACTGCATCTTTCAGCTTTCCCCAGTGACAATAACCCAATGAAGTATGTAGAACTGGGGGAAAGTCGCTTTGCTCCCGTTTTTTTCCACTGGTGGGGCTTTGCCTTTTTTAAACAATGAAAAAAAAAAAGCCTTAACACACCTACTGTATATAGTTGCATATAAGCCCATCCAATTGAGCTATAAGCCAACTCACTATATATATATATATAAGCCCTGAGCCGGGCCAAAAACAGGAATGAAAGAGTTAATTAGCAAGGTCCATTCAAAAAGCCTTGACAAATACTTAAACATACATTTGCCTTGCCTTCCAGCTAATATAAGAGAGAAAGAACCCCGTGGCTCAGGAGGTTAAAACACTGCCTGATATACAATCAGCCCGGGTTCGAATCTCAGATAAAGGGTATGACTAACTGATGAGAACATAAATGAGTTCGAAATGATCATCTTAGCCTCCCAAATTCTTTATTAGCAATTTGAATAATTTGCACAAATAATGAGCTGTCATAAGTTGACTAGTTCCTGTGGATAAGCCCTGAGCCGGGCCAAAAACAGGAATGAAAGAGTTAATTAGCAAGGTCCATTCAAAAAGCCTTGACAAATACTTAAACATATATATATATATATATATATATATATATATGTATGTATGTATGTATGTATGTATGTATGTATGTATATGTATATGTATATGTATTTGTATATGTATATGTATATGTGTGTATATATATATATATATATGTGTGTGTGTGTATATATATATATATATATATATATATATTTGTTTTCTGAGGTTTTCGCGGGTGCCTGTATGTAGATCCTTGGTTTTTCGGGTTTTTCCCCGCGTAGAACTAAAGGTGTAGGCACAATGTTTCGACGGAATCCCATCCGTCATCATCAGGCTGGTGGCTTTAGCTTTTAACTCCCAGAAGAAGGAAGCTAAAGCCACCAGCCTGATGATGACGGATGGGATTCCGTCGAAACGTTGCGCCTACACCTTTAGTTCTACGCGGGGAAAAACCCGAAAAACCAAGGATCCATATATATATATATATATATATATATATATATATATATATATATATATATACATATACATATATATATGTGTATATATATATATATATACACATATACATATATATATATATATATATATATATATATACACACATATACATATATACATATATATATATATATATATATATATATATATATATATATATATATATATATATATATTTGTGTAAATTACTAACAAAGAATTTAAAGGGAAACTGAGATGCATTTCTGACTCTTTAGTCTTCATCAGTCAGCTATACCCTTCTGAGATTCGAACCTGGGCTGATTGCATACTAGGCAGTGTTATATATATATACATACACACACACACCAAAATTCCATGAAAAATATGCCACTGGTGGATATGCATTTTTTATGGTATTTTGGTTAAAAATTTGGGGGTCTGCTTCTCTGCAGAGGGGCTTACTTGTGAATGTATGCTGGAAATAAAACTTTAAAAAAGCATTACTGTATGCATTATTCCTTCCGCAGATAAGCTGAAAATATTCCTTCGTCTACTTTGTGGGCCTCAAATGCTCTATAATCCCACATTAAGTATTTTAAATTCCTTCTATGTTTTAATCTTTATATTTTTCATATAGTTATTGAAAATTTTTCCTCGTTTAGATTGTTGTGCTAGTTTTAAATGTTACATTTCTCTTTTTAATGTAAGATGTTCTGGACTTGGAAAACAAATAAACAGACAAGCTAAATGCGCATTTTTGGTGCATTTTGGCATCTAAACTTTTTGGCTTTTGCATGAGGAAATACAATACACGACTACTTTGTTTTTCCAAAACCCATAGAAAAACACACCAAGATCATATTCCCCAATCTTGCTTCTGAGTTTGTTTATATATTAGATTTATAAACAGCCTCAGATAGCATTCGTTTATTTGTTTTATAAGTCTCCTTCCATTCAGAAGTTGAAGAAAGTTTACCTAGCGTTTCCATTTTTTCTTACAACAACAAAAGCCCTATGGGGTGGGTTTTGCTGAAGGAGAGCGAGTGGTCTGAAGGGGGGGGGGAATAGAACTGTGGAATCCTGGGAGTTGAAGTCCACAAGTTTTAAAGCTGCCAAATTTGGAAGCCGTGACCTGAAGACATGGATGTTCCAACAATCAGGCCTGGACTGACTATAGTTTTAAATTTGGTTTTATTGGGTTAATTGTTAAGTATTTATTATATTTTGTTTAACTCTTTTTTAAATTTTGTATTTTATGTTTTTTAACTTTTTATTGTTGTGAGCCGCCCTGAGTCCTTAGGGAGAAGGGCGGCATATAAATTTAATAAATTCAATTAAATTCAAGCCCATGAGTTAATGTGAAGAATATTCTTAAGTCCTTGGCCTAACAAAAGGCTAAGGCCATTTTTTTCTACATTGAACTATGCAAAAAGAAAAAAGTCTCAATTGGGTGATTCAAAAAAAGCGCATTTCATTCTGTATTCCTGATGCACAAATAAGGAGAGCTGTATTCATCGTGAAGAAAAATTGCTAGAACCAAACTAAAGCAAAAAAACCACAACCCAAATGGTTAAAATCTATCAGCTCAAGGCAATCACATGATCAAAATTTGGTGCTTGGCAACCGGCATGCATTTATGATGGTTGCAGCATCTTTGGTGTGTGTGTGTGTGTGTGTGTGTGTGTGATGTGATTGCCCCTTGTGACTTCCCAGCCAGCTTCCAATAAGCAAAGTCATTTTGGGGAAAAATTGATTTGCTTAATGACTGCATGATCCACTTAACGGCTACCGTATTTCTCTTAACAACCAGGTCATAAAATTGTAACTTAACAACCGCCTTGCTTAACAATGGAAAATTCTGATCCCAAATGTGGTGATAAGATGAGGACTATCTGTATGTGAAAAATCAAAATGGTGGCCCTGACTACACAACCAATGCTAGCCTCTTTTGACATATACACAAAAGGGGAAGTCACATAGCTGCAGACACTATCTTTATGATGATGATGATGATTTTGGACACCCCCCCACCCCGAAGACAACCCTAGATGGAAGACTGAGTTCAGAGTTATTTGATTATTTATTAAAAAGCCATTGTTTTATCAAATGAGTTTCAAAATAAAATATCAAAAACTGACATTCCCTTTGCACAAAGGCAGAGGTTTCAGTTATCCATTGTCATCTTTGCTGCTGCCGTTGATATTGTTATTATTATTTATTATTATTATTATTTATTATTATAGTTCTGTCTATACAGTTTACTAGATGGTTCTGATTCGGTTCGGTACTTACTATCACCTCCTTCCCAAAGAACTACGATAGCTAAAGATACTGTATAAAAAGCAGGAGTCCGGTATCCTCTTTTCTGATTAACAAATGTTATTAAAAGGCAGAAACTCCTGATTTTTTTTCTTTGATGCTATACATCGGGGTGGGCAATTAATTTTAGCGAGGGGCCACGTGAGAAACTGCTACCGTTTATGGAGGGCCGAACCAGTAGGGCTGTGAAGACGCCAAAGCACCATACGAACGCACATACGTACATTGAAAACAAAAATAGCAGTCATCTTCAAAATAAAAACAATCCATGAAGGCCGGAAAGTGACAGTTCAAGGGTTGGATGTGGCCTGGGGGCCGTAAAATGCCCATATAGGGAACGGTTGCTGGAATTGGGTATATGTAGTTTAACAAAGAGAAGGGTGAGGGGTGACATGATAGCAGTCTTCCAATATCTCAGGGGCTGCCCCAAAGAGGAGGGAGTCAAGCTATTCTCCAAAGCACCTGAAAGCAGGACAAGAAGCAACGGATGGAAACTAGTCAAGGAGAGAAGCAACCTAGAACTAAGGAGAAACTTCCTGACAGTTAGAACAATTAACCAGTGGAACAACCTGCCTCCAGAAGTGGTGAATGCTCCACCACTGGAAGTTTTTAAGAAGAGACTGGACAGCCATTTGTCTGAAATGGTATAAGGTTTCCTGCCTGAGCAGGGGGTTGGACTAGATGACCTCCAAGGTTCCTTCCAACTTATTATTATTATAAGTCTGCCATAGGCTGTCAAGGCTCTCCTCCTACCAATGCTACAACCGATGCTGTTGTAGTATCTGCACTACTCCAAGCAGTGCAATTTTTGTGATGGAGGGGTTGAGATCCTAGCGGCCTAGCCGTTCCTACTGCGTTCAAACACATTTCCAGATTTTTGCTATGGTGACAAAGAAAAAAAAAATCAGGAGCTTCTGCCTTTTAATAACATTTGTTAATCAGAAAAGGAGCTACCAAGTTGTCATTGTCACCATCTTCCTTAATTTGTTGTCAAATAGGTATCTGCGGATTAGTGATCATGTAGGTGTATCTTCTCCAGATTGATTGGTCCACAGTGGGCAGATTCATGCAAACATTCTTATCAGATCAAGAAAGACCCACTAGATCTCTGTACGCATGCTAACTGTGGTTAACCTTTTAGTTTTTGATGATGCTTTTGTCGTTTTATTACCTGTTGTTCACTACCCTGAATCATGCATCAAACGGGTGGACATATAACTCGAATACATAATTCAACGAACAATTTGGAGCAGGTTTTTTTATCTCTCTCTCTCTTTCTCGTGTGTGTGTGTGTGTGTATGTGTGTGTGTGTGATTTAGTGTGTTGGGCAAACTAAACCTGTGTGGATAGTTTATGGCAAATGGTGTAGATAATCCTCGATTTACTACTGTAACGGAGCTTGCTCCTTGTGGGTTGTAAGTTGTGGCAGTCGTTAAGTCAGACACCCACGTGATTGCTTCGTTTAACAACTATGATCCCTGCTCTCCTCATTGCAGTCGTTAAGTGACTGTGTGGGTCATTAAGTGTGGAGCACAGAGTGTCTGGCAGTGAGGGGAGACCTTAACAGCTGATCTGCCATGTGGCTTTCCTACACAAAGGCTGTGAGGCTCTATCCCAGAGATGGGCGCCATTTTGGGAGCAACCACAGTCCATTGCCAAGGATTGCTAAGCACCCAAATTTCGTTCAGGTGACCACGTTGATACTGCAGCAGCCATAACTTTGGGCAGGGACTATTAAGTCCCTTCATTCAGCACCTTGAACATTTTGAATGGCCGCTGAATAAACGGTCGTAAGTCGAGAACTACCAGTGTCATGTGGACTGATTAATTTGATTAAACGTAGTGTGCGAAGGCGATCGCAGCTGTGCAGGCCGTGTATCATGTTTGGTATGCTGGGTTGCTGTTGTTATTGGCTCCGTTATGGCTTGTTAATGTCACCCTGGCTGTCAGCGCAAGAGCGTATATATACTCCCAAATTCCCAATTAACAGAATAATAGAGCTAGAAGGGACCTTGAAAGTCTTCTAGTTCAACGCCCCAGCAAGAGAGCCCATATCATGTCAGAAAAATGGCTGTCCAATCTCTTCTTAAAAAACCGGCAGTGATGGATCACCCACAATTTCAGTTTGAACAAAACTAATCAGTTTAGGGGGTCCCTGGATGCTTCAGACTGTTAAAACACCTCATGGATCAAATCAAATTCCTCTCAGGGCTCATCCACATTACACTGAGAGACGTCTCTTATTTTTGAGGAGAGTCTTCACAAAGAAGCCTCCATCTAGTACAGGGGTAGGCAACGTTGGCTCTTTTATGACTCGTGGACTTCAACTCCCAGAATTCCTCAGCCAGCAAAGCTGGCTGAGGAATTCTGAGAGTTGAAGTCCACAAGTCATAAAAGAGCCAAGGTTGCCTACCCCTGATCTAGTACCACTCTGTGGTAGGGTTGGCTGAAGACAGAGCAGTGTGATCTGATGGGAAAGTGGTCTTTCCATGGGAAAATGGCATATCTCCCATGCACAGATGCCATCTGAGGTGGAAAAAAAGACTTCTGAGGAGAGAGCTGGGCTGTCTGCTGTGGGGTGGCCCTTCTCATGCAGCCACTGGCTTCCATCCTCTACAGCAGAGGTCTTCAAACGTGGCCCTTTTATGACTTGTGGACTTCAACTCCCAAGAATTCCTCAACCAGCATGCCTGGCTAAGGAATTCTGAGAGCTGAAATCCACAAGTCATAAAAGGGCCAAGCTTGAAGACCCCTGCTCTATGGCAAGAGTAATTCAAACTTGGTAACTTTAAGACTTGTGGACTTCAATTCCCAGAATCCCGCAGCTAGCATGACTGGCTGCGGAATTCTGGAAGATGAAGTCCACAGGACTTAAAGTTGCCCAGGTTAGACATCCCTGCTCTACGGCCATTTCTGCTTTGCATTCCAGACAGAACTCCTACCTTTGGGGGCATTTGTTTAGGGCAGTGTTTCTCAATGATGGCAACCTGAAGATGTGTGGACTTCGACTTCCAGAATTCCTCAGCCTGAATGTTGGTGTTTCTTGAGCATGACATAATTAAAGGGTGGTTACCCTTTAAGAGCTGTAGGCAACCAAATCTCATTTGAATGTATGCTGATTAATGTACATTTAAAGTGACAATAAATTCTATTCTATTCTATTCTATTCTATTCTATTCTATTCTATTCTATTCTATTCTATTCTATTCTATTCTATTCTATTCTATTCTATTCTATTCTATTCTATTCTATTTTCCATTCTATATTCCATTCCATATTCTATTATTCTATTCTATTCTATTCTATTCTATTCTATTCTATTCTATTCTATTCTATTCTATTCTATTCTATTCTATTCTATTCTATTCTATTCTATTCTATTCCATTCCATTCCATTCCATTCCATATTCTATACTATTCTATTCCATTCCATATTCTATACTATTCTATTCCATTCCATATTCTATTCTATTCTATTCTATTCTATTCTATTCTATTCTATTCTATTCTATTCTATTCTATTCTATTCTATTCTATTCTATTCTATTCTATTCTATTCTATTCTATTCTATTCTATTCTATTCTATTCTATTCTATACTTTTCCATTCCATATTCTATACTATTCTATTCCATTCCATATTCTATTCTATTCTATTCCATTCCATATTCTATTCTATTCTATTCTATTCTATTCTATTCTATTCTATTCTATTCTATTCTATTCTATTCTATTCTATTCTATTCTATTCTATTCTATTCTATTCCATTCTATTCCATTCCATATTCTATACTATTCTATTCCATTCCATATTCTATTCTATTCCATTCCATATTCTATTCTATACTATTCTATTCCATTCCATATTCTATTCTATTCCATTCCATATTCTATTCTATTCTATTCTATTCTATTCTATTCTATTCTATTCTATTCTATTCTATTCTATTCTATTCTATTCTATTCTATTCTATTCTATATTCTATATTCTATTCCATCCTTTAAACTTATGAGTGCCATTCATTTTTACAAAAATGATTCAACGGACATGCTCCTTTGCTTTCTGACCAAGAATAGGACATGGATTGATTGGATGCACTGCCTTCCATTTTCCTTTTGTCAAAACAGCAACTTTTCCTAGCTTGCTGATTTTTGCTTCGGTTGTCATTTTCTTCACTTGTGGCTCTGGCACACAAAGAGCATCGTTTGCATCCTGGTGGCCTGTCTACCTTGCAAAGGGAGTCTTCCCGCCCTGCAAAAGGTGGGGAGGGGTCAGAGGAGAAAAAGACAAGGAGGGTGGCTGGCAGAGAATGAGCTGAAGTCGGCAGCAGACAGTGACCTTTCCTGTGACAAGCGTCGAATTTAAAGGGAGAGGAAAAAGGCAGGAATGGGGAAGGCTGTTTGCATGATATTTGGAGTAAGGACCTTGCCTGCTGCTTTCTTCCCACCCTGGAACCAATCCCGTTACCCAGAGAGTAATCCGTTTTACTCTCTTCAATTCGCAGGGGTGTCAAATTGCTGGCCCGCGGGCCGGCCGCGTCATCCAGAAGCCGCGCCTACCCCATTGCCGGCAATGGCAAAACCGTTCCCGATACGTTGCGCAACGTCATGTGACGTCGGGAGTTTGACATGTCTGATGTAGAGAAAAATAAGATTTGACATTTAGGCAAGAAAAAGCGAATGCGTGGTACCTGGCTCAATAGTAATCAACTGTGAGAAGGATCTTGGGAGTCCTAGTGAGCAATTACTGAAATATGAGCCAGCGGTGTGTGCCGCAGCTGCCAAAGAAAGCCGTCGCAGTCCTAGGCTACATTAATAGAGGGATACAATCAAGATCACATGAGGTATTAGTACCGCTTTACAAAGCCTTAGTAAGGCCACACTTAGAATACTGCATCCTGCTTTGGTCACCATGATATAAAATAAAAGATGTTGAGACTCTAGAAAGGGTGCGGAGAAGAGCAATAAAGATGATTAGGAGACTGGAGGATAAAACATATGAAGAACGGTTGCAGGAATTGGGTTTGTCTAGTTTAATGAAGAGAAGGACTAGGGGTAACAGGATAGCAGTCTTCCAATATCTCAGGGGCTGCCCCAAAGAAGAGGGAGTCAAGCTATTCTCCAAAGCACCTGAAGGCAGGATAAGAAGCAACGGATGGAAACTAATCAAGGAGAAAAGCAACCTGGAACTAAGGAGAAATTTCCTGACAGTGAGAACAATTAATCAGTGGAATGACTTGCCTCCAGAAGTCGTGGGTGCTCCAATACTGAACATTTTTAAGAAGAGATTGGACAGCCATTTGTTTGAAATGATGTTGGGGTGTATCCTGCTTGAGTAGGGGGTTGGACTAGAAGACCACCAAGGTCCCTTCCAACGCTGTTATTCTGTTATTTTTTTACTTGCCATGTGTCCAGCAATACAGGTAGTCCTTGACTTACAACCATTAGTTGAGTAACTATTCAGACTTTCAACGGTACTGAAAATAGTGGCTTATGATCAATCCTCACCCTTACAACTGTTGCGGAATCTCCATAGATCAAAATTTGGGTCCTTGGCAATCAACATCTATGCTGGTTTCTGATTAACCAAGGTAGTGGGGGGGCAGGCTGGATTCACTTGAATGCATGATTCACTTAAGGACTGCCAGATTCACTTAACAGTCTCAGTGATGCACTTAACAACTGTGGCAAAAAAATAACAATCATAAAATCAAGCGCAACTCGCTTAACAACTGCCTTGTTTAGCAACCAAAATTCTGATTTTTAACTGGGGACATAAGTCGAGGGTTATCTGACTACCCGACGTGTTTTTGAGATCCAGTCAAAGATCAGCGATGGGGTAGTAGTTTTACTACTGTGTGCCTTCCGTCACACAGCCAGGAGTAAAGCACTTCCAGGAGATTGTCTAGACCAGGGGTAGGCAACCTTGGCTCTTTTACGACTTGTGGACTTCAACTCCCAGAATTCCTGAGCCGGCATGGCTGGCTTAGGAATTCTGGGAGTTGAAGTCCACAAGTCATGAAGGGGCCATAGTTCCCCCATGCTGGCTCAGGAATTCTGGGAGTTGAAGTCCACGAGTCATAAAAGAGCCAAGGTTGCTTATCCCTGGTCTACACCAATCAGTCCATGACTAACAACCTTCCCTTTATCATGGCCTGCAAACCCAACAGGAAATGGAGCTCCTAAAGCAGTGAAACGGTTCTACCATAATTTGCCTCCCTGTGCCCACAACGTCTCCTGATCTTTTTTTCACCAGGTTAATGGAGCAGTTAAAAAGGTAAAAAGTAAAGGAGTCCCTGTGAATTTTACTCCGCTAATCGTTGGCGGCTCTAGGGGGTGTTGGTCATCCCTGTTTCAAGGGCCATTGAGCCAGCGCTGTCCAGAAGACATTTCCACGGCCATGTGGCTAGCATTACCTTTCCCGCCAAAGTGGTACCTATTTATCTACTCGCATTCGCACGCTTTCGAACTGCTAGGTGGGCAGGAGCAGAAGCAAGTAACGGGAGCTCGCCCCATTGTGTGGTGCTCGGGTCTCGAACCTGGGCTGTCGACTTTCCAACCGACAAGCTCAGCGTCTTAACCACTGAGCCATCGCGCCACCACTTTAAAAAAGACTCTGCGTTTATTTAAAAAGACCCAGCATTTATTTCAATGAGAATCTTCCTGTTCAGCAGTTTAAACCCTTACCATAGGGCAGGGGTCTTCGAACTTGGCCCTTTTATGACTTGTGGACTTCAAGTCCCAGAATTCCTCAGCCAGGCACCCGTGCCTGGCTGAGGAATTCTGGGACTTGAAGTCCACAAGTCGTAAAAGGGCCTAGTTCGAAGACCCCTGCCATGGGGAGACCTAGAGACAGAAAGAGAAGTGTGCAAGCCCAGTGTTTACTATCGCACTCACCTGGAGACTTAGTCAACCCACAGCACACCCAGCCTGCGCTGCACTGCCCATCCTTCCTTCCGCCAAGTGCCCAGAGTTTTCCCACAAACGGTGGAAGGAGCCAGCTCTCATACATCTCCCAGCAGGGCAGCAGACCGCTGCTTCTCCCGCTGCCATCCTAGACTGCTATCCCTCCCTACTTACTCAGCGGTCATTTGGGCCACCAGGTCAAACGAGGCAAAGCCGGCGTTGCCAAAGTTCTCCTTGTACCGTCCCATTTTGATAGCGTCCAGCCAGTCGCCCACAGTAGTGAAGGTAGTATAATCGGGCACCGTGCGATCCAGGAGCGGCTGAGAGACGCTGCGAAGGACGAGAGAGCCCAGAGGTCAGAGATGGCTCAAAGGGGCGGGGCGGTGGGTGGCCGAGCCACGGGGACAGGCCTGGCAGTCCTGCGGCACCATGCAGAAGGTTAAGGGGGCCATCTGGTTCCCAGTCCACCCGTTGGGCTCTTCGCTCAGGCCCCGGCTGCTGCCTGCCTCCACCTCCCAAGGTTATATCCAGTTTGGCTGCCATAAACCATGAGAACTAGAGACTTGACGCTACTAATCCAGACATAGCAGGTTGCCTGTGCTTGGAGAGGGTGAAGGGGCAAACGACACTGACCCAGACTGGACATTGGCGATGACCTTCAAGCTGGCTGCGTTCCGGATTAGCTTGTCCAACGTATTCACTATCTGTGCAAATTTGGGGCGAAGGTTGCGATCCCGTACCCAGCAGTCCAACATGAGCTGGTGCAGCGCCGTGGGGCAGTCCATTGGGGGAGGAAGGCGGTAGTCTTGCTCCACGGCGTTGATTACCTGGAGGAGGAGCAGAAAACAAGGGCTCAATCACTGGGGGCTCTTCTCTTTGCCAGCAATTCTCTTTGCCCCTTTCCTTGCAAGTTCTTCCAGTTTGGCTCTGCATACTTACATCTTGGTTAGACATGTCCCAGTATGGCCTCTCACCATAAGACATCACTTCCCACATGACGATGCCATAGCTCCAGACATCGCTGGCAGAAGTGAACTTGCGATAGGCGATGGCTTCTGGGGCGGTCCACCGGATTGGGATCTTACCACCCTGCAAGATTCAATGGGAGGATTAAATGTCTATCTGACTTTAGCGACAGCCGTAGCACTTAGACTTATATACCGCTTGACCGTGCTTTAGAGCCCTCTCTAAGCGGTTTACAGAGCCAGCATATTTAGCCCCCCAATAATCCGGGTCCTCGGAAGGAATTTACCGACCTCGGAAGGATGGAAAGCCGAGTCGACCTTGAGCCGGTCAGGATCGAACTCCTAGCAGTGAGCAGTGAGTTAGCCTGCAACACTGCATTCTAGCCGCTGTGCCACCACGGCTCTTATTGCAAAGCTCTTTCCCTTTAACCCAGGGCTCTCCAAACTTGGCAACTTTTAAGACTTGAGGACTTCAACTCCCAGAATTCCCCAGCCAGCCATGGGGAAGACCCAAACTGCTAATTCTAGCAGCTGGATCAGACAAACCCTTTCCAAGTCAAGTCCTTATTTCCAAGAATTCATTGGAAGATAATACTGTCTTCCACTTTTATCCTCCTAAGCAAATGGCATTAGGAGCTTCTGACAGATCTATCGATTTCTTTAAAGCCATTCGGCCCAGTGGCAGGATGTCTCATAAATCAATTGTTCATTACATCAAAGTGTATTTTTTTCTAATAAGATCTATGAATCAAGTTCATATCCTAGTGATGTCATGAACATATCCAGATACCAAACCGCTCCCGTGCTGCTGCCAAAAAAAAATCATATGAAGATGTCCATGATGATGCCATTCACTGTCTAATTCAGTGTTTGGCAACCTTAGCAACTTTTGAGATGTGTGGACTTTGATTCCCAGTATTCTGGGAGTTGAAGTTCACAGATCTCAAAGTTGCTAAGGTTGAATAAAGCTGGTCTAATCTACAGTGCTAGGCTTTTTTGGTTGTCTTCCATACCCAGGTTCAACCTTGTTGGTCTTCTCAGATCAGCCATGGTCTGTCCACCAATTTCAGATTTATTCCCACACAATTACATAGGGTGGTATCCAGCTTATCCCCAGGGTGCTTTTTCAGAAGGCAACTGGACTTCGTTTTTCTTTCAAGACGTCTTGCTAGTCATCCAAGAGTCTTCTTCAGAACTGAAGAGGCTTCTTGGGTGAGAAGTGAAATGTCTTCAAGGAAGAACAAAGTCCAGTTGCCTTTTGATAAAACACCCTTGGGACAACCATGACCTGGATGACTGAGAATCTTCATAGACGTGCATCCAGCTTATGTAATTTTACTTTAACTTTGGCTAGATGCCTCTGTTGCTTGAACATGCCGTTGTGGAGACTCTAGCACAGAGGTCCCCAACTTTTTGGGCACCAGGGACCGGTTCCGTGGAGAGAGGTTTTTCCGCGGACCGAAGGATGCGTTGTTTTGTGTGTTGCCTGCATCCCGCGGATGGGCCTTTGCTTGTTTGTGCGGACCGGTTGCTGGCATGCCGCGGCCCGGTACTAGTCCACAGACCGGGGGTTGGAGACCCCTGCTCTAGCAAATGGTAACAATTGAGTGAATACAGGTCTTTCAGCAAAATTTAATCCAAGTAAAATGGGGATCCTGCGCCCTTCTTTGCAAACTTATGTGGAAGGGAAGAGAGACATCATCAAGCTTTTTACCTACCAGTGAACTGGTGTACGTGGGGTCAGATGGATCGTCCTCTAAAAACCGCGAGAGTCCAAAATCTGACACTTTGCACACCAGGTTGCTGTTGACCAGAATATTGCGGGCAGCCAGGTCCCGATGGACATAGTTCATCTCCGAGAGGTATTTCATACCCGCTGCGATGCCACGCAGCATGCCAACCAGCTGGATCACAGTGAACTGCCCATCGTTCAGCTGTTGGGACACAACGAGGGTGGGTTTTCAGACAAAGTTGGGAAAGCTAAAATCCTCTGCTCTAAATTCACGCAAGTGGCACACAAAATCCTCCCCTTGACTGCTCTAAGAGAGTTCAGTGAAAAGTGGGGATCTCCGAAGACCTCTCCAGGCAATCCTTGACTTGCGATCATAATTGAAGCCAAAATGGAGCAGTGGAGCAGCCTTGGTGGAGCAGTGGGCTAATGCCTCCTTAAGTAACACCAGCTGCCTGCAATTAGTGCAGGTTCGCGTCCCACCAGGCTCAAGGTTGACTCAGCCTTCCATCCTTCCGAGGTAGGTAAAATGAGGACCCAGATTGTTGGGGGCAATTAAGCTGACTTTGTAATAATGCCGCTTGGGGTGTGTGTGAAAAAGCCCTAATAACCAGGCATATACATAGAATGAAGGCTATTGCTAAGCACATTGTGCTTTAGATTGTAAGCCGCCCTGAGTCTTCGGAGAAGGGCGGGATATAAATGGGATTAAAATTAAAAAAAAATTAAAATTAAAAAATGTCCATCGCTAAGCGAGACGGTTGCCAAGTTGAGTTTTGCCCCATTTTCTGACCTTTCTTGCCACAGTTGTTCAGTTAGGATTATGGTTGTTAAGCAAACCTGGCTTCCTCATTTGACTTTGGTTGTCAGAAGGATGCAAAAGGGGTTCACATGACCCCGGGACACTGCAACCGTCATAAATAGGAGTCAGTTGCCAAGTGTCTGAATTTTGATCATGTGACCGTGGGGGGATGCCGGGATGGCTGCAAGTATGAAAAATGCTCATAACTTGTTTTTTTCCCCCCTAGTGCTGTTGTGACTTCGAACGGCCCCTAAACGAACTGTTGTAAATTGAGGACTCCTTGTGGTCTCCCCAAAGCCAAAGGGAGTTAAATGGTATTTAAAAAGGTAAGGCCCTCCTGATGAAGACAATTTCACCCAGCTAATTATCTGGATCCTGTTTCTATCCAGACAGGCATCTTGGGTAGCGTGAGCTGTTTTGAAGACAGGGCTGGCTGTAATGAGTTACATCCAGAGTTCTGAAATGAGGACATTTGCACACTCTCACTCCAAGCACCTGTCTCACCTCTTCTCATCAAGCTGATGGGATCACTAGCATATTTGGGAAACACCTGGAAAAACAGCCAGCCAGCTGCATGCTGGCCTCGGCCCCTGGGCTAGCAAGAAGTGTCAAAGTTAACCTTGTTGCTTGGGAATCATCCTGCATGAGGTACCACAGATCCACCCGCTTTCCAACTTATCTGCCTGTTCTCTTACTGTGCACCGTCACTTTGTACGGTGCGGTTGTAACGTAGTAAGAACCTTGGCTTCATTTTTTTCAGAAAGAAAGTCATTTTAACAGAATAATGGAGTAGGGAGGGGAGCTTGGAGGTCTTCCTAGTCCAGGGGTCTTCAAACGTGGCCCTTTTCTGACTTGTGGACTTCAACTCCCAGAATTCCTCAGCCAGGAAACGCTATAAGGCACGCTGGCTGAGGAATTCCGGCAGCCGAAGTCCACAAGTCAGAAAAGGGCCAGGTTTGAAGACCCCTGTTCTAGTCCAACTCCCTGCATTAGCAGGAGAGCCGGTACCATTTCAGACAAACAGTTGTTCAATCTCTTCTTAAAAACCTCCGGTGATGGGGTACCTCACGACTTTTGAAAGGAAATTGTTCCACGGATTAATTGTTCTGTCAGGAAATTTCTCCTTAGTTCTAGCTTGCTTCTCTCCTTGATGAGTTTCCATCCGTCGTTTCTTGTCCTGCCTTCAGGTACTTTGGAGAATAGCTTGACTCCCTCTTCTTTGTGGTATCCCTTAGATACTGGAACACTGCTTTTATGTCACCCCTAGTCCTTCTTTGCGCTAGACTAGACATATCCAATTCCTGCAACTGTTCTTTTGTTATGTTTTAGCCTCCAGTCCCCTAATCACAGTGCTTTTTTTGTAAAAGAAAAAGGTGCCGGAACTCACACACATCATATAACCCGCCTTGCCTACCCTACAAGGTTCCATCCAAAAAAGGTGCCGGAACTCCGTTCTGAGCCTTCTATGAGAAAAAAAGCCCTGCCTAATCATCTTTGTTGCTCTTCTCTGAACTCCCTTTAGAGTCTCAACAAGTATTTCTCGAGGGGTAACTAATGTATTGTAAGGGACGCGGTGGCTCAGAAGATCGGCAGTTTGGCGGGTCGAATCCCGAGTGCCCCGTAGCAGAGTGAGCGCCTGTTACTCGTCCCAGCTTCTGCCAACCTAGCAGTTTGAAAGCACGTAAAAAATGCAAGTAGAAAAATAGGGACCACTACGGTGGGAAGGTAACAGCGTGCCGTGTGCCTTTGGCGTCTAGTCATGCTGGCCACATGACCCGGAGACGTCCTCAGACAAGCGCTGGCTCTTTGGCTTTGAAATGGAGATGAGCACCGGCCCCTAGAGTTGGAAACGACTAGCACGCATGTGCGGGGGAACCTTTACATTTACCTTTTAACTAATGTATGCATGTGAATGCAGAGTCAAATTCTAGCAAGCCTTATCCCCAGGACAAGCAGACAGGAGACTCTTCAAATCCTACGTCTATTTCTCGCATTGCCAGGGATGGATCCATCGTGCCAAAAATCAGGCAATGCTTACCAATCTCTGCCGACTTCCTAAAAGCTGCCTTAATTTCTACTTGAATTCACTTTTCTCCTTACATATACATTGGAGGAGATAGATAAACCCTCCTTGGGGGTTTTTCAGTTTGCAGGCCACAACAAGAGAGGCCTAAGTGAAGAGGAAAAAGCGAGTGGGTTTGGAAACCCTTGCCGAAAAAATAGGCGGAAAGGATTTGGTAAGGCAGGGTTTCCCCAACCCGGACAACTTTAAGATGCGTGGACTTCAACTCCCAGAATTCCCCAGCCAGCTGGCTGGGGAATTCTGGGAGTTGAAGTCCACGCTTTTTAAAAGTTGCCAGGGAGAGTAGCGATTGTTCCTCACCCGGAGGAAGGAATCAAGGGCGCAGTTTTCCATGAACTCCGTAACTATCATAACCGGCCGACTCTTGGTGACCACGCCCTCCAGATGGATGATGTTGGGGTGGTCAAACTGTCCCATGATGCTGGCTTCGCTCAGGAAATCTCGCCTCTGCCGCTCCGTGTAGCCCACTTTCAGCGTTTTGATGGCCACAAAGATTTCCCGCCTGCCCGGCAGTTTGAGGCGACCCCGGCAAACTTCCCCAAATTCACCTGAGGGGGAAGAAAAGAGACAAAAATAGCAAAGGGCACCCCGGCATCCCCTGCCTTCTTGCTTTCTCTTCTTTTTGAGGACAGCCGGTGGGGATGCAGCTGGCTGACTTGCCTGCTCCAATCACTTCCTCGATTTTCACACAAGAAATGTCGATTTCTTTGGCAAATTCCCGGACAGCTTCGTTTGGGTCCTCGTAGGTGAAAGGGTCAACGTAAACCTTCATTCCTGGAGTAACTGCAAGGGGCAGAGATCAAAAGATTTGGGTAGATGGGAGAAAAAGACTTAGCATCTGAGAAGGCCACATTTAAATTCCTGTTAGAGACTCCCAAATCTCCAAATACAAGATAGACAGACAGACAGACAGAGAGAGAGGGAGAAAGCACACTTAAATATACAGTATAAATATTTTCTTCTTCATTATCTTGGTGATTGGAAGCCTAGTAGCAAATTATGCCACTGGGGAAAAAAAAACAATTAACCTGAACAGGTGAATCCATTTTCGCAAGAACTGTTATGACTTCGTAACATTTAATTTTAAAAAAAACCCAGCTCTGCTTGGAACCACATGGCACCCATATCTATGAACGTATTTTGACAATTCTCAGACTTGGTGATAAAGTGACTCTAAATTACCAGGTTTGCTGAGTATTCTTCTCATCAGACTAATATTTTGAAAATAACAATAATGCGGTAACAACAACCGTAACTGAAATAAAATAATATAAACGAACTATGTGAAAAAGTCACGCTATAAATCATTATTTTATCATTATAATTACAAAGTAATTTACAGCATGCCTTTTAACACACTGTGCACAACAAACTAATTAAATAGCAATTTAAAGACCAGAATGTGAAGACAACCAGTCATTATTAATCTTTACATAATAACATTGCAAAAACACAAGCTAATAAAGAGCTTTATTTATAACAAATAAATAAGGAAAACCAGTTCAAGATGCAGATAGTTATAGCAAAATCATCAATAAACCAATTTATAAGTAATAAAACAAGCAATATCGTATTGGCTTCCTGGAAAGTTTTAGGAGCTGGCTTTTTCCCAAGGTCTGGGGCCAGGATATTAATGGGAGCTCTAGCAAAGGCTTAGTATATAAAACATATTAGCAGAAAATGTAAGGGCCTGGAGTTAGTTTTCCTTAAAGTGACTGAACATTTGGATTATGTTGTTACCACATACAGTTCCTTTAGTACAGGGGTAGGCAACCTTGGATCTTTTATGACTCGTGGACTTCAACTCCCAGAATTCCGGAGCCAGCATCCACGAGTCATAAAAGTGGATGCTAGCTCCGGAATTCTGGGAGTTGAAGTCCACGAGTTATAAAAGATCCAAGGTTGCCTACCCCTACTTTAGTAGATGGGTGGCTAGATAAAGTTGCCTAATAAATGAATAAGCTGTTCAGACGATTAAAAATCCATATAACTAATATTTGAAAGTCTATGGCAGGCTCTTCAAACTTGGCAACTTTAAGACGCGTGGACTTCAACTCCCAAAATTCCTCAGCCAGGGTGGCTGAGGAATTCTGGGAGTTGAAGTCCACACGTCTTAAAAGTTGAGACGTTTGAAGACCCCCTGGTCTATGGTAATCTTTCTCAAGTTTGGCTACTTGAAGACGTGTGGTCATCAATTGCCAGAATTCCCCAGCCAGCATGCATGGACTTCCATGCTCAGAATTCCCTAGCTCAGGGGTAGACGACCTTTGCTCTTTTATGACTGGTGGACTTCAACTCCCAGAATTCCTGAGCCAGCCATGCTGAGGGAAAAGGGAGAGGTTTCCAAGCTGAGCCATGGCTGGCTCAGGAATTCTGGGAGTTGAAGTCCACGAGTCATAAAAGAGCCAAGGTTGCCTACCCCTGGCCTAGCTGGCATGCTGGCTGTGGAATTCTGGGAAGTGAAGTCCATACATCTTAAAGTTCCTAAGGTTCAAAAACACTGGTTTATGGGATATCAATCTAGCTAAGACGCGGAGGTGTTTTTTTTTCTTTTCAAAAGCCAACTGGACTTTCTTGGTTTTTCCTTGTAAACGTTTTGCTTCTCATCCGAGGAAAAACAAGAAAGTCCAGTTGCGTCTTGAAAAAGCATCTTTGGGATACTGATTAGCTGACTGACCATTCAGCTCTGTGTCAGCCACTATACACGGAGGTGGTCAGCCCATGTCTTTTTTTTCCCCAAAAAAATTCTTTTTTTTTTCTTTTTAACTTCTCCATCTGACTGACAGCCATTAGATTTCCTGGTGCCCTCTTGGTGGCCTTTTGGCAGCCCAGCGGGATTAACAAAGGACATCTAGTTGTTGTGACTGTGATGCAGAGACCCACAAGCAGCCCGGCCTTTCTAATAAACAAGCTCTTATTTCCCCCCCGCCCCAGGTGACCCATCCTTACCCTGGACTGTCACAACAATTTCAACAACAGTTGCCCGAGGAGATAGCAACTAGAAAAAGGCTTTCTGATCTGGATGACAGAGAATCTCCACAGACACTCTAACCAGGGATCAGAGTTTACAAGATTGCCTTGTCCTCGCATAGCATTCTTTATATATATATATATATATATATATATATATATATATATATATATATATATATATATATATATATATATATATATATATATATATGGATCCTTGGTTTTTCGGGTTTTTCCCCGCGTAGAACTAGAGGTGTAGGCGCAACGTTTCGACGGAATCCCATCCGTCATCATCAGGCTTTAGCTTCCTTCTTCTTCTTCCAGAAGAAGGAAGCTAAAGCCTGATGATGACGGATGGGATTCCGTCGAAACGTTGCGCCTACACCTCTAGTTCTACGCGGGGAAAAACCCGAAAAACCAAGGATCCACATACAGGCACCCGCGAAAACCTCAGAAAACAAATATATATATATATATATATATATATATATATATATATATATATATATATATATATATATATATATATATATATATATATATATATATATATATATATATATATATATATCTTTTATATCTTCATTAACTATAGGGAAGCCCAGTTTGGAAGAGACCTACCACCACGGCAGTCTCCCAAAGAGTGTGTAAAAGATGATGTGAATTGCGCAGTTGTAGTAGGGCGTGAATCCCACTGATCTCCGTGCAAAGGGCTTAAGAAGCCTGATCCTTACACTGCAGTAATGAAAGGGTAAGGAAATACCCACAAGGGGAATTTTCACATGCACCACGCTGTAAAGAGCAGGGGTCTTCAAACCTGGCCCTTTTATGACTTGCGGACTTCAAGTCCCAGAATTCCTCAGCCAGGCACCCGTGCCTGGCTGAGGAAGTCTGGGACTTGAAGTCCGCAAGTCATAAAAGGGCCAGGTTTGAAGACCCCTGCAGTACAGAGCAGGAGGGAATGGCTTGGAGGGATAGGAGGAAGAATTACAAAACAAGGAAACATTTCTGATAAGAGGGGCTTCAGCCCAGCCCACGAAAATAACAGGAGAAATTGTTTTCGGATAAGCTCCATCCTTATTCACATGTAGGCCAAGAGAGGAAGGAGGAAACACATTAAAACTTGCAAGGTTCTTTCCTACAGCTCTTACAATAAATAAATAAAATAAATAAATAAAAACCACTCCTGAACTTAGATGTGATTGTCTTTTAAGTCCGGTCTACCTTGTTGAACTGACACACACGGGGTGTGTCACAACCAAATGATACTCACTGTATTGCTGCAGTTTCTCTGTGTACTCCGATTCGGTATTGTTTTGCTGCTTCCTGACCAAGAAAAAGAGGAAGAATCACCCACAAAATCAGAGCTATATTGAAACTGTAATGGCTGTCATTACGATTTCTCCCGAATTTAAACCATGATTTTCAAATTTCAAAAATTTTGATTATTATTATTATTAATAATAATAATAGGGTCAACCATTAGTGCCAGTCAATTTGAATGTTCAGTTGACTGAGGTTCATGTTTCATGAATAAAAGATTAATAATAATAATGATAATAATAATAATAATAATAATAATAATAATAATAATAATAATAATAATGATAATGATAATGATAATAATAATTGAAGAGCCTTGGTGGAGCAGTGGGCTAATGCCTCCTTAAGTAACACCAGCTGCCTGCAATTAATGCAGGTTCGAGTCCCACCAGGCTCAAGGTTGACTCAGCCTTCCATCCTTCCCAGGTAGGTAAAATGAGGACCCAGATTGTTGGGGGCAATCAAGCTGACTTTGTAATAATGCCGCTCGGGTGTGTGTGTGTGTGTGAAAGCCCTAATAAGCAGGCATATATTTATTTATTTATTTATTATATACATAGAATGAAGGCTATTGCTATTATTATATACATAGAATGAAGGCTATTGCTAAGCTTGTAAGCCGCCCTGAGTCTTCGGAGAAGGGCGGGATATAAATGGAATTAAAATAAAATAAAATAAAAAAATAAATAATAATAATAATAATAATAATAATAATAATAATAATAATAATAATAATAATAATAATAATAATAATTGCAGCTTCCTGCAATAACTCCAGCAAAGCTACAAAAAACTGCGCTACTCGGAACATCTTACATTTTAAGGAGATACCTGGTTAATATCTTTATTAGACTTATATACCGCCTTTCTCCCGTGGGACTCAGGGATGCTGGCAGCAACCCGTGTCAACCATTAGTGCCAGTCAATCTGAGTGTTCAGTTGACTGAGTTTCATGTTTTATGAATAATAATAAAGTTGGAAGGGATCTTGGAGGTCATCTAGTCCAAAAGGTAATGGAAAATTATGGGAAGGGAAAAGGGCAAAAGAGAAAATTTGGGTTGGGAAAGGGAAAATAAAAGGTGTTGACTTTTAATTCTCTTTGGCACAATAGAAGATAATAGCTTTATAACCTTAACTTTTTACTTTTATACCATAGTACTGTATATACACTAGCCATTTCTATAACAGCCAGTCTGTCTAATCCACAAAAACAAAGACAAAATTTCATTTCCCCCCCCCCCATCAGAAGCACGCAGTCAGGAAGCAATTTCCAAATAGAAATAAAATGAAATATATTTTCTTCTTTGGATAAAAGAATTGATTTAACAATCTCTGCTTTTCCTTGCTGTGGGAAATAATATATATTTATGTTTTGCTCATTAATATTTATAGACCATCATCATTCATATTGATATGAATCTAGTATATTCTTTCAACTGTTTTAACCCTTAAGGGAGGAAAAAATAAAAAAAAACTTTTTCGAAATTTTAAAAGGTAACTTTTTCTTTAAAAACTTTTCTAAAATCAGTAAAGTTCTAACACACCTATATTTTTAAACTTTACTCTTTTTAAAAAAACTTCCTCTTAAACATACAGATAGTAAAATTCACTTTCAATATCATACCTTACAAACTTCAAGGATTACTCAAGCTTTATATATGTAAAGGAGGAGGGAAAAAAAACAAACCCTTCATTTTCAAACCCACTTTATATAAACCCTGATTTTTCAAATCACAGTTCATGTACCAACAGCTAGATTGCCACAGCACAGCTTTGGTTGAGCTTCCTTGTCTCCAAAGATGCAACAGCTACGATCCATCCACCCCTGCTTATTACGCCTGTGTGGAGCAACTGAGAGTTGCTTTGATGAATTGGTTTGCACCATGGAGGAGATGCAATCCCTTCTGTCTACGGAAGAGACAGCGCCCTTTGCCTTCATAAACTAACCGTATTGCCTCAAACCGAAACTGGGCCAGCGTGGCAACAGAAGGCATCTCAAGGTCTTCTCTTCAGCATCCATCAAAGCTTCCAAGGTTGGACATGGCCCAGGATTCAAAATGCCCCCAAAGCCAGCCAGCCGGGAAGACCTTCACTGCTCTGACAGATAGCTCTACAGATAGTCCTCGACTTACAACAGTTTGTTTCGTGACCGTTTGAAGTTACAACGGCACTGAAAGAGATGATTTATGACCGTTTTACACACTTACGACCGTTGCAGCATCCCCATGGTCAAATGATCAAAATTCAAAGGCTTGGCAACTAGGTCATACTTGCTGTGTCCCAAGGTCATGGGGCCCCCTTTTGTGACCTTCTGACCAGCAAAGTCAATGGGGGCAGCCAGATTCACTTAACCTAACAACTGCCACGATTCACTTAGCAACTGTGGCAGCGAAGGTCGTAAAGCGGGGCAAAACCCGCTTAACAAATGTCTCACGCAGCAACAGAAATTTGGGCTCAGTTGTGGTCCTGAGTCGAGGACTACCAGTATCGCATTTGCCAAAAGCTGCCCAGCTTTCTCCCACTGCCCTTCCCCAAACCAGATTGAAAGGGGCTGTAAAGCAGAGCAAGGCGAAGCTACGTGGTTACTCCGCTTCGCTTTTAGAAGCAATGAGGTTACACTACACTTCTGAAGGGATTCAAACTTTCTGAGCAGCTTTGGCCACACTCAAAAGTAGAGAAGTCGAGTTCTTAGAGCAGATGGTCTCTAACTTTTTTTTATTATTATTATAAAACTTGGATTCATTAAACATGAACCTCACTCAGCTGAACATTCAAATTGACTGGCGCTGATGGTTGGCAAGGGTTGCTGCCAGCATCCTAGGTATCAACCAGGTATCTCTTTAAAATGTAAGATGTTCCGAGTAGCGCAGTTTTTTGTAGCTTTGCTGGAGTTATTGCAGGAAGCTGCAATAATAATAATAATCATTTGGAAGTGATCTTGGGGGTCATCTAGTCCAAACCCCTGCTCCCGTTCCTTGAGCTCTGGTACCCAGGTAGCTCCAAGCCCTTCAAGGGATGGTACCTGAAGCAGACGATGGCGATCACCACCACCGCTATCACAAAGACGAGTCCTGCCGTTGCCGAGCCAACAATCAGCGGAAGTTCCTGGAAACTCTTGCTACTGGAGCCTATTACGAGTGGGAGGAGACCAAGGACAAGAGTTAGCGAATGAGAGGAGGGCAACGGGGTAGAAGAGGAGGGACAAATGACAAATTGCATACCATCGTCAATAAGTGTCCGAAACTCCATGGGAAAGCTGTACTGGCCGTATCCTGCCACTGTGCGCGCCCTGACTTGCACTACGAACGCAGAGTTAGGCTTCAGTCCTTCCAGGCGCACCATGTTCTTCTGGCTAGTGACAGTGTTGGCAATGCCCTCAGTCTGGCCTTGCTGTGTGAAAGAGGAAAGAGGCGTCTCAGAACCAAATCCAGCCCTTCCCTACTGTTTGTTGGGCAATGTGCCTGGACTGAACTCTGTCGCCGATCTGTCTAGTCCAGTGTCAGCTGCCACCTTATGCTTGCTTGTGCTTCGCTGCAATGCAGTGACAGTCTGCCATGAACTCTGGGGGAGGGTGGATGGGAGGGGGAACACTTGGGGGAAAGCAAAAGTAACTGCTGTATCCCCCCAAGACCCTGCCTCAAGATCACCTGGTTGGGAGAAGAAGGCAGCTACATACCAACGTAGCCTTGAACTGACTGTTCTGAAAAACGTCTTGCTTGAACATGATTGCTCATTGGAGAATCAGCGATGAGAGGCAGTAAAGGGAGGGAAGAGCTGAATTTAAGGATTTTGGTGCGTGATTCTCCATTCTGGCTATGCATTACTGCAACACATTTGACTTCTAATAAAGCTATGCCTTTCTCAACAAGTGGAGCCAAGGGGCGTTTCTATTTAGAGGTTTAAAGTGGTGGCAGCTTTCTTTAATCTGGACATGTAGACTTTTGATCTGGGACTTCTTGGATCCACATCACGTATTGGATTACTGAGCCATTGGCTCCTTTTAAAGCTATGGTTTTAATCAGAACAGGCAAGTTATCCAGGCCTGTTAACGACTGGGTGGATGGATCTGGCTCTTTTAAAGACTGGGTGAATGTATTTGGATAGACTGGTGAATGTATTTGACCAGCACATTCGTTTTTATTAAGGTCAGGATTAGGGTTGGGGTTTAACTTTGTTGATATGGTTTTGGGGACTTCCCATGTCATACAAACCCAGCCTGTTTTGCATAGTTTTTGCTTTCATGTGCAAGCCCAGAAAATGAAGTGGATTGGGTGAGCAGGCTAAGTGTGTCTTTGAATGCAGCCAATGAACCTTCATTGAAGGAAGAACAGCAAAACTATTCAGGATTATCCATCACTCTCCATTTTTACAGATTTCTGGGTAGATTCGGAGAATGGACACACTCAAAGAACTGTGTTTTGCTAATAGACACTTCTCCTTTAGGAAGGAAATCTTCCAACCTTAATCATCCTCATCAACTTCATCATCACCCCAGTCACCAGCACCCACCGCCACCATCTTCTTCATCATCATGTAAATAATGCTGCCAGTTGTTGGAAGAACACCAAGTATAGTCTTCTAATCATTCTGATAACAACCCCCAAGATGCATGCTTACAGTATCTCATAACCCTCATAGTATAAATAGAAATCTGGAGATAAAAAATTCTGATAGAGCTAAGGTAGGCAACTGACTTACCATACTTCTGATAGAGCTAAGGTAGGCAACTGACTTACTTCTAGAATCCCATGAAAAACATTGATTGAATTCTTGGTAAAGTTTTCCTTTCTTTCCCCTAGTCACCTACTCTGCTTCACACACACACACACACACACACAGAGAGAGAGAGAGAGACAGACAGACAGACAGACAGACAGAGGGGGGGAAGAGAAGAGAGAAAGACAGAGAAAGAGAGGGAGAGACAGAGAGGGAAGAAGAGAAAGAGAGAAAGACAGAGAGAGAGACAGACAGAAAGAGAGAGAGAGAGGGAAGAAGAGAGACAGACAGAGAAAGAGAGAGACAGACAGAGAGAGACAGACAGAAAGAGAAAGAGAGAGACAGAGACAGAGAGAGGGAAGAAGAGAGAGAGAGAGAGACAGACAGAAGGACAGAGAGAGGAAAGGAGAGGGGGGGGAGAGAGAGAAACTCTCAGAAAGAGGAAAAAGCAAAGTTCAAGAAAAGATTGTCCCACTTCCTTCCAGCTCTGGTCCCAGCCTTGAAAGAAAGTGACCCGTGACGATAGAAAAAAAGAAGATGGTTTGTCATAATCTAAGGCAAGGGTCTTCAAACTTGGCAACTTTAAGACTTGTGGACTTCCAATTCTCAGAATTCTTCAGCCAGTCATGCTAGCTGAGGATTTCTGAGAGTTGAAGTCCAAAAGCCTTAACAGTTGCCAAGTTTGGAGAGCCTTGATTTAAGGGACTGAGTCAACCATGTGAACTGGGGTCCTTCTGGTTCCCAGGTCATAGGCATCAGCTGCAATAAATCAGTGCCACTGTTTCCCCTTTGACTGAGAAGAGAAACCTCCGCTAAGTCTGTATTAGGAGGAGATGAATTTGTCTCGGAGAAACCCTTGCTGGGACTCTGCTCCTACCAGGAAAAGAAATTTACCTTCTCAAAGTACTTGATCTCGTAGTCCAAGATGATCCCGTTGGGCTGCTTTGGGGGGTCCCAAGAAAGGGTCATGCTACTTCCGGAGCTGCCATGCAGATGCATTGTGGGAACTGCCGAGGGAGCTGCAAAAGATGGGTGGGACCTTGTTAGCGTTTCTCTCCAACTCAGTTAAAAACAAGCCCCGGCACTTAACAACACCACGATTCTCCTGGCAACCGGAGAGGCCATGCACGAATGCTGGATTGGTCACCTAGAATCGTTTCTTCTTTGCCATCTTCTAGTGTTTTTCGTGAATTGAATAATAATAATAACAACTGCGAAGCTCAATGGGCTCTGAAGTAGCCACCCTGCTGCTTTAATACAGCTGAACGGCCACTCCACTTCCGAACGGCATTCATTTCACTGCACCCAGCGTGAAGCAATCTGTGGATGCCATCACGACCAGTTCTGGCCTTACAGAAGTAAGACTATTGAGAGAAGAGATTATCTGTAGTTCAGGGTTCAACCGTGGGGTCCTTGGTGCTCTCTGAGCTTGGCGGTTTTCCTGCAGACGTTTCATTATCCACCTAGATAGCACCATCCGTGCTAGGAACCAATAGGAGAGAGTCTTTATAGCTCAGGTTTGAACTGTGGGGACCTCGGTTGCCTCTGAGTTTGCTTATTTTCTTGCAGACATTTCATGACCCAACTAGATAGCACCACCACTGGTCGAAGGGAGTGGGGTTTGATCTCTGTTTATAGACTAGTAGCTTGCTTTATCAGCGAATCGAGGGACTATCAACTCAAACAAAGAAGCTAACAGTAAACTGCCTAATCAAGAGCACTCCCACCAATACCAACGGGGCAAGCCACTAGTGCAGGGGTAGGCAACCTCGGCTCTTTTATGACTCATGGACTTCAACTCCCAGAATTCCTGAGTCAGCTATGCTGACTCAGGAATTCTGGGAGTTGAAGTCCATGAGTCATAAAAGAGCCGAGGTTGCCTACCCCTGCACTAGTTTATAAACAAAGAGCAAACCCCACATCCTTCTAGCACTGGTGACGTTACTTAGTTGGGCAATGAAAGGTCTGCAAGAAAAGAACCAAGCTCAGAAAGCAGCAAGGACCCCAGAGAAATGAAAGACTTCTTATTCTTCTCAAGCTCTTCTTATTTTTCTCCTCCCGCACAGATCTCAATATTCTTCTCAAATGCTGGCGGTCTACATCAAAGGATACTACTTGTATTTTTTTTTTTCCTCTCAGTTGCTAGAGAATTGCAATTTCAAATTTTGGGAGCTTCAGAAAATCAAAGCTGTTGTAACTTGATAAAACAAGAACTACGCATATGTAACAGCTTTGACCTGTAAGATATCCTTCTCCTTTCATTCCAGCTGTTATTTACTTGCTCATTTCATTTCATACAGGTCGAGGTATCCAAATTCATTTAAAAAAAAAAAAAAAGTAAAAAAAACACCAACCTTGGAGCTGGGCTGCTATGCTAAATGTTTAGACAAATCGAGAAAAGAACGATTGTTTGCAATATCACTGGCATTACCTCACTTGTAAATACTTCAAACAAAATTAACAACGCATTTGATTTGTTTGCCACAAAAATCCTTACAGTTAGGTCAGATTTTTAATGCTATCTCCCAAGAGTTGGTTTTTTTGTTTTGTTTTTTTTGGCAGGAACAGGATTCCTAACTTAATCCAGCAGGATCTGCACTGGTGAAATGGGGAAGGTTCCAGGGAGAGAAAGAATGATAGTATCCTTTGCAGAAGTACTCACCTGCCTGATTGGTCGTGATGTTGACCGAGGCAAACTGGGGGTTTTGGAGACTTTTGCTGGAGACGCCGTTGACTGCTTGGATTTCAAAGGTATACTGGGTGTGGGCCATCAGGTTGCTGATGTAGACGTGCCTCTCGGTCAAACCGAGTTGGCGGGGGACAAACTCCACGTTGTCGTCGCAACGCATGCACAGCCGGCGCTCCACGCTACACTTCTTGCAGATGATGTTGTACAGCAGGTCATCCCTCCCGCCCGAGTCTCGCGGTTCGCTCCACTCCAGCACTAACGACGTCTCGTTCACGTTGGAAATGACACTGCGTGGGGCTGTCGGCACGCCTGAAAGGAAATCAAAGGTCCTCAAGACGTCTCAAACTTCCGTTCCCCCCCCAAATATCGCGTGCACGTCTGAGTTGCTGGAACTCAGCAGCAAAATGCTGGCTTTGCGAGGCAGACGTTTCCTTAGAATAGCATGAGTGTGCCAGGGGTAAACCTGGACTATCGATGTAATGGATGCAACAATGATTTACAACAATGGACACATAAAGATGCAACAGAAACAATTTGATCAGTCAATCCGAATAGAGCTGGAAGGCACCTTGCAGGTCTTCTAGTCCAACCCCCTGCTCAAGGAACCCCCCTCCAACCTTTGGGGCACCAGGGACCGGTTCCGTGGAGAGAGGTTTTTCCATGGACTGGAGGGGGTGTGGTTTTGTGTGCTGCCTGCATCCTGTGGATGGGGCTTTGCTTGTTTGTGCAGACCGGTTGCTGGCATGCTGTAGCCCAGTACTGGTCCACGGACCAGGGGTTGGGGACCCCTGCCCTATACTATTCCAGACAAATGGTTGTCCAATCTCTTTTTGAAAACCTCCAGTGATGAAGCACCCACCACTTCTGGAGGCAAGCTGTTCCACTGGTTAATTGTTCTCACTGTTAGGGAATTTCTCCTTAATTCCAGGTTGCTTCTCTCCTTGATGAGTTTCCATCCATTGTTTCTTATTTTGCCTGCTGATGCTTTGGAAAATAGGTTGACCACACTCTTGTTTTATAGCAACTCCTCAAATACTGAAATACTGCTGTCATGTCAGGCCTAGTTCTTCTTTTCTTTAGACCAGTGATGGCGAATCTTTTAGAGACTGAGTACCCAAACTGCAAGCCAAAACTCTCTTATGTATCATTGGGTGGCGGGTGGGCATGGCCAACTGGGTGGGCGTGGCCAATTGGGTGGGCATGGCCCATTTTGTGGGTGTGGCTGTGCTGGTAACGGCAGACTGGGTGGGACTAAAAAGTTCAATCAATCAATTCCAACTTTGCGAGATCTTTTTCCCCCCCCGCAAGAAGTTGAAATTGATTGATTGATTGACCCCCCCTTTTTTTTTTGCACACGGCGGTGGAGGCCTAAAGCGAAAAGGTTTTATAAAACCCAGATGGCCTAGGACTGGAGCGATAGCGCACGTGCCCACAGAGAGAGCTCTGCATGCCACCTGTGGCTCGCGTGCCATAGGTTTGCCACCATGGCAGACATGTCAAACACAAGGCCCGGAGGGCCAGATCCGGCCCGTGAAGTGGTTTCATGTGGCCCGCGAAGCCATCCTGGAAACAGTGAGGGAACGGCCCCCACTGCCTTGGCCCTGGCCCAGAGACCCTCCTCCCGCCAGAGACCCTCAGATCTGTCCCACTCCTGCCCAGGCCCCCATAGGCACCCTTGATGCGAACGATGTAGAGCTGGCCACGCCCACCCAGTAGGCCATACCCAATCTAGCCACGCCCACCCAGTAGGCCACACCCACCCAGGCCACACCCACCTGCCCCCCTGAGGGTAACCGCAATGTTGATGCGGCCCTCAATGAAATTGAGTTTGACACCCCTGCTTTAGACTAACCATACCCAGTTCCTACAACCGTTCTTTGTATGTTTTTGACTCCAGGCCTTTAATCATCTTAGTTGCTCTTCTTTGCAATTTTTCCAAAGTATCAACATCTTTTTTGTAATCTGGTGACCAAAACTGGATGCAGTATTCCAGGTGTGGCCTTACTAAGGCTTTACAAAGCGGTACTAATACTTCCTGTGATTTTGATTCTGTGCCTCTGTTTATACAACTAAGGATTGTATTAGTTTTTTTGGCCGCTGCCGCACACAAATGAATGGGGCTGGTATTAATTTAGATTTAACTTCTATTTCCTCCTCCTTTCACATCTCCTGTCTTGTTTGACTTGCTATTTCTTCCTTCTTTTTTGTTCTTTGTGTAACACTGTTTACCAGGAAAGGCGAAATTTGTGCCCAGAGATGGGCAGATTTTCAGCTGCGGCGGGCAAATCTTTATTGTTAAAATTATCATTTTGGCCACCGAAAACCACAATGGCAGAAATAAAATTGTTAGCCTTCTCTTTTTATTTTTGCAGGGAGATGGAGTTGTTGCATTTTTAAGCCAGATACCAACATTTCTAGAGGTTTTGCTAACTCCGCCACCAGATTTCACCCATGTGGAAACTGGCACAGGGTGTGGAGGGTGAAACTTGATAGGGAGCTTTTAAAAAAATTCGAAGCATCTTGCTTTTGTTCTGGGGTGTGCAAAAATAGCCCTTCACAATCTTCACGCTATTCACAGACTGAAGAGGTTGATGGAGATGAAGAGCACTGTGGATTAAGACAACATTCAATAGTAATTCGGTTAGGGTAGAGTTTCTCTTCTAAGTAACTTGCTTCCCGTAATACTGAATAAATAAAAAAAAACTGTAGCTTATACTGCTGGATAGAAACAATGGGCCACGTGATCTGGAAGGAATAAGGACTAAAAGTTGATTGCTTCAGTAATAAAAAAAAATGATCCACTTGGAAGCCAGGACTTCATTTCTGCTTGTGCTAATATTTTCCAGGGAAACGGTGCAGGAGACGATAAAAAAAACCTTAACTATATTGGATTATATTGATCTTAATAATCCATATGACATCTGTAATAAGGAAGAAGCAGCAAATTTACAAATACAGTCCTTTTGTCTTCCAAACTGAGCTCTGTAGTCTTTCCAAATTTATCGTGTACTTTTATTTGAATCATGGAAGAACTGGCCATAAAAAGGCACCTTTGGCTAGCATTTCTGACATGATTTATGTACCTTTCTCCTCTCCAAGCAAGTTCCTGAAGCTGCTTTGCAAACATTCTGAAAATCTTGGCAGCGGATGAACATTTAGGTGAATATCTGCCTTGTTATCAAAAATGAAAGTTGAAGTCTCTTTTGAACTGAATTCAACCCGTTGGCTTCCTGGACACTTTTCTGTACTGATTATTCCCTCCTTTTAGGATTTATTATTTTTTTTAAAAAAAAATTGTTTTCCAGTCTAGATTGATATTCTCGGCAATCTCACATTCAGGTTTTAATAGACTCGACTGTTTAATTTCTCAGGCCAGACAAAGCCACCCAGTCGAACCATGTTCAACTACTTTCCAATTTTCCCATCTCAAATGGACAGCGCAACCTCGACTTACAACCATTCATTTAGTGACTGAAATTACCTCAGCACTGAAAAAATTGACATGCCTGTTTTTCACACTTACGACCACACAGCATCCCCACGGTGACGTGATCAAAATTTAGATGCTTGGCAAAACCGACTCATATTTATGACGGTTTTCAGTGTCCCGTGATCATGTCATCCCCTTTTGCGACCTTCTGCCAAGGAAAGTCAACGGGGAAGCCCAATTCAGTTAAGAGCTGTGTTATTAACTTCACAACTGCGGCGATTCACTTAACAACTACAGCAAGGAAAGTCGTAAAATGAGGCAAAACTCATTTAACTAATTGTCTCGTTTGGCTACAGAAAAGTTGGGCTCAACTGTGCTCGTAAGTCGGATCGATCTGCCTGTGTGCAATGTAGTATGTTGGAAAGCACAAACAAGCTTGCTAGTCGTTGCTTAAGAATCTTAACTGGGACTAGAATTTCTGTTCCTAAGCACAGCATTACTGAGGTGAAATATCATATGACAGGGGTCCTCAACCTTGGCAACTTTAAGACTTGTGGACTTCAACTCCCAGAATTCCTCAGCCAACATGGGGGAACTATGGCCCCTTCATGACTTGTGGACTTCAACTCCCAGAATTCCTCAGCCAGCGTGCCTCTGCCACATCCTTTCTCCTTTTATTGATGAGTTGTGCCTGGCCGAAGCAGCTGCCGGTCCTTCAGAATTCCTCCATGAGACCTCACAGAGGTGTTGCGAGGTATCACGAAGCGTTGCAGAGGCGTTGTGAAAGTTTTGGGATGGTGTTGCAAGGCGTTGTGAAGCGGCGACAACTGTCTGGGCCAGGCATGCCTCATCAGTAGTGGGAGGGAAGATAGGTGGGTGAGGGGAGTTGCAGCACATGCTGCAATCCTATAAATGGGTGGGCTGCCAGGTGTACAAATTATGATCACGTGACCATTGGGTTGCTGCAATGGCAACAAGAACAACAACAACAATATAAATAATATAAATAAATAATAAAGTTGGAAGGGACTTTGGAGGTCATCTAGTCCAACCCCCTGCTCAGGCAGGAAACCCTATACCATTTCAGAACTGATCATAAATACCATTCAATTAGCTCCACTGTCATTTCAAATGGTCACTGAACAAATAGTTATTAAAATGAGGAATTCCTGTATATTTAACCCTTAGGCTGTCTATACATGTAGTCCTTGATGTAAAGACATAAATGAGCCCAGAAATTTCTGTTGTTAAATGAGGCAGTTGTTAAGTGATTTTAAGACCGATTTTAAGACCTTTCCTGCTACAGTTGTTAAAGTTTATCACGTCAGTTGTTAAGTTAGTAACACGGTTGTTAAGTGAGTCTCGCTTCTCCATTGACTCTGCTTGTCAGAAGGTCACAGATGATCACGTGACCCGGAGACACACCAACCGTCATAAATACATGCCAGTTGCCAGAGATCTGAATTTTGATCACACAAACCATTGGGATGCGACAATGGTTGTAGATGTGAAACCTGATCCTAAGTCATTTTTTACAGTGCTGTGTAACTTCTGAACCGTCATTAAAATGAACTGTGGCAAATCCAAGAATGTCTGTATTAGAATTAAAGCAAAAAGCTGACCAGTTATGACTCCAGTATTTAAAATCTTACACTTCTGGGTTGCAAGGAGAAGTGCTGGTAATTCAGATAAGCCCAAATTCTATTTGTATTTATTAGTTATTATATTTTTTGTTATATTTCAGCCAGTATACCGAAACCCCTTTAACTCTTTGGCATAGATTTGGATTTATCTCGTTATTTTTACAGGAAACCTAAGGGGTGAGGCAACACGTAATCTTAGAAGAACTGGTTTTGAGTAGCTGAAGAGATGAGAGACATTTCAAGTATTTCAGTTGTGTAATTTAGGGCAATGGTGGAAATTCTTTTTGTTTGGCTTAGACCAGGGGTAGACAACCTTGGCTCTTTTACGACTGATGGACTTCAACTCCCAGAATTCCTGAGCCAGCATGGCTCAGCTTGGAAACCTCTCCCTTTCCCCTCAGCATGGCTGGCTCAGGAATTCTGGGAGTTGAAGTCCACCAGTCATCGAAGAGCCAAGGTTGCCTACCCCTGGCTTAGACAATCGGCAATCTCAAAGGATCTATGTAAGTCATCTGCAGATCTAATGATACAGCCTGATCCACCTTTCAATCACTCCTGATGTAGAATCAATAGCCTATTCTCAACCAATCACCAGGATTTTCAAGAATTGGTAGAATCCAGTCTCCACTTTGTATGACACATCTGTAATCAAATCGACTTACAACAAGATTGTTTAGTGACTGTTCAAAGTTATAACAGCATGGAAAAAGCTCCTTCTGACAGTTTTTCACACTTTTGATTGTTGCAGCATCCCCTGAGGTCACGTGATCATATTTGACTCATATTTATGACATTTGCATATTTATGACGTTTGTGATCCCCTTTTGTGACTTTCTAACAAGCAAACTCAATGGGGAAGCCAGATTCACTTAAAACCGTGTCACTAACTTAATAACTGCAGCGATTCCCTTAACAACTGTGGCAAGAAAGGTCGTAAAGTGGGACAAAATTCACTTAACAACTATCTCGCTTAGCAACAGAAAATGTGGGTTCATTTTTGGTCGTAAGTCAAGGACTACCTGTATGGTATTGGTTTCTGGGGCAAATCTGTATTGAAGGTCTGACAGTCACTGGAATGATTGAGTGTGTGCTAAAACCTCTGGCTTCTCGGTGAATGTGCACTTAGTGGCTAATACAGGTTGGATTCTACCCAGCACTGCATTCGCAAACACATTTAACCTGGTTAGTGAATTATAAACAAATGGGATGGATTAGCACAGGGTGCCAAGCCATGACCCAAACCAACTACGTTTACTATGTCCAAGCTTAGCTTGTTGTGCAAACAGAACCTCATGGTTTTTATCTCGATTTTAGCTTGCCAAGCAAATACAGCTAGCGTGTGAAATAGCCTTTCTGGAAAATAATCAATCCTCTCCCAGGCTGGCTATCTGCCTGGACAGATGTGGTCAGCTGAGGAACATTCCATTTTGCTTGCATTTAGCAGAGTTCTTAATTTAATTCCCTCTTGCGGGTTGTTTTTGATTTCAGAGATATGCTAATTTACCCTGGATACCTGAGACTGCATGAATAAACATTTATTAAAACCAAAAGAAAACCTTGGAAGGAGGCTTACTGGTGCAGGCACTGTCGGGGAGATCGGTATCCGCTCTGAAATAATTATTCCGGCACGTGCAAAGAGTGGCAGCTCCAGAACTTGTCCGGCTGTTGGGAGGACATGGAGAACAAAGACCTTCTCCCTGTTTTGATTTGAATGTCCCGGGACCACAAGCTGGAAGAGAAACACACAGATACACAAAAATTGAGCTTTAGGGAATGGCGGCGTGCGAGAGATGAAGAGCAGCCTTGGGCGTGCTGAACCAATCCTCCATCTTGAATTTCACAACCAACAACTAAGGAAGACGAAAGGAAAGTCCATTGCAGGCCAAAATTTGATTCTATCTAGACCACCTCAGGCTTGGGGCCTACTAGAGTTGCAGACTTCAGCTCCCAGAATTCTCGGCAAATGGCCAGCTTAGCTAGGAAATGTGGGAGTTGAAGTCCACACAGCCAAGAGAGCGCTGGGGTTGGGGAAGTTGGTTTACGTAATGAACAGAAAGAAGCTGACAGAAGAGATCGCATCATTCAAATTCTCCTTTAATTTATCTTTGAGGGAGATGGACGGTTTATTTCTATTTGTTTCTGAGGGAGATGGACAGTTCATCAATAAATAAAAAATTATAAACTCTTTGCCGATAAGAAGATGGCCCAGAATGCAATCAGATATGCCAGAACTCCCTTCCTTAAACCTACACCTTCCAGCTCAGTGTTTTTCAACCTTGGCAGCTTGAAGATGTGTGGACTTCAACTCCCAGAATTCCCCAGCTAGCCTGCTGACTAAAGGATTCTGGGAGTTGGAAGTCCACATAGCTAGGGTTGATAAACATTGCTCCTGCTGAGCGGAGACTAAAACTTTCATCATTCCAGATCGACATTCCTAGGGTTAAGGAATAAAAGGATCTGGTGCGGTCCTTTCAACTGAACACATAACACGGGTTCTACTCCTCCTTTTCTTGCGTGGAGGACATTTGAGGAAGGATGACCTCGTTCCCCACCACTGCCTGAAGGAACACAATTTTTTTCTCCAGTGTGAGCATCTTAAATCTCATTAGCCATGTTCGCTCATTAATTTATTTGAACAGTTTGTAAGCCTGGAGCCAGAGGCTCCAGATAGCATATAAGAAAAATATAGTTCTGATTACGGGGTAGTCATAGCAAAGGGGACATGTCATAGCAAGCTTCCCCTCAAGGGATGTCATTGTAGAAACCACTTCTTTACATGCTTGCGCAGTGATGTTACAGTGGGCTAGGCTCAGAGAATCAACTTGGTCTAGTGCAGGGGTAGGCAGCCTATCTGGACCGGGATGCCTTGCGTACAGCCACTCATGCGTTCGTGACCTCTCGTTTAGACTACTGCAATGCTCTCTACATGGGGCTGCCCTTGAGGACCACTCGGAGGCTTCAACTGGTGCAGAATGCGGCCACGCGAGTTGTGATGGGGGTCTCGTGATACTCCCATGTAATACCTCTACTCCGCGAGCTGCATTGGCTTCCAGTTGCCCTCAGGGTGAGATTCAAGGTGCTGGTGATGACCTATAAAGCCCTAAATGGCTTGGGTCCGGACTACCTACGGGATCACCTGCTGCTGGCGTCAACTTCCCTTCGTCCTGTGCGCTCCCACAGAGAGGGCCTCCTCAGGGTGCCGCCGGTCAGAGAGTGTCGGTTGGCGATCCCCAGGGGGAGGTCCTTCTCTGTGGGCGCGCCACACCTTTGGAACCGTTTACTGGTTGAGCTCCGGACAGCTCCTGACCTTCGCTCCTTCCGCCGTGACCTGAAAACTTACTTATTTGAACAAGCCGGCCTGGTCTGATGGGTTTGGGGTATTTTAATATTAATTTTAATTAATTTTTATTGTAATTGGGCTTTTTATTTAATTTTTATCTTAACTTTTGTAAATTGTATTTTTATTGTATTTATTGCCCTGTACACCGCCCTGAGTCCTTCGGGAGAAGGGCGGTATAGTAATTGGGCTTTTTATTAAATTTTTATCTTAACTTTTGTAAATTGTATTTTTATTGTATTTATTGCCCTGTACACCGCCCTGAGTCCTTCGGGAGAAGGGCGGTATAGAAATTAAATTAATAAATAAATAATAATAACCTTGGCTCTGTGATGACTGGTGGACTTCAACTCCCAGAATTCCTTGAGCCAGCATGGCTAAGCATGGAACCCTCTCCCTTTTCCCCTCAGCATGGCTGGCTCAGGAATTCTGGGAGTTGAAGTCCACCAGTCATCAAAGAGCCAAGGTTGCCTACCCTAGGTTAAGGCAGCTGACTCCTGGCCAATCACCAGGAGATGGTGAGTTCTAGTCTCAGCTTAACCATGAAAGCCAGCTGGGTGACTTTGGGCTAGTCATTTTCTCTCAGCCCAACCCACCTCTCAGGATTGTTTTGTGGGGAAAAGAGGAAGAGGAAAATGAGTTGGATGTGTTTGCCGCCTTGAGTTATTTGTAAAAAATAAATAAAAAGGAGTCACACACACACATACACACACACACACACACACACACACACACACACTCATAATGGCTTCACTACATATACTCAGACCACATATCTTGTTCTTTCCTTTCCTGGCCAGTCAGCCTAACTGGGCTGTTTTCTACCAGTAACTGCTGAAGGAAAACAGATCAGCTACAGTTGACCTATTTTTTTGCTGGCAAGGAATAATTAAAACACCATTTTTCATTTTGCCACCCTCTGCTTGGATTTTTTTTAAAGGTTCTTTTATGTCAGCCTTGCTTAGCGCTATAACGCAGAGATGCCCACAGCTGATCCTTGCTCAATCCCTCTTGCTTCTTTGCCTACTACCCCATTCCCACGGTCATTCCCAGATGCAACAATTTGTCTCTCGTTGACTTCTTCCTGAGTGTCCAACAGCCCAGTCCTGAAACACGAGATTCCCTACTCCCAGCAGAAATATTAACTTCCTTGCCAGGCAATTGAGACATCTCCAATACTTTCTGAGTTGCGCTTCCTAATTGTATTCTACTCCTTGGTGGTGTACAAGTGAGAGCAAAAGAGGTATAGTTTTTTGACTGACAACTGTGCGGGACCCAGCATGAGGTGCCCCCTCTTCGTGACTCAGACTGAGGCTTTCCAAGTGCTAAACACAGACAAAAAAAAGTGCTTACTCCAGAGTTTTGGTACAAGACCAAACTAGACCAGTCTGCAAGTCTCTCTGCTGATCGGATGACCGATAGCACTACACGGTGATCTCAGCCAAACCTCTTCTTTTGCCACGGTGATCTAAAAGCAGGGGTGGGGAACCATGGCCATTTTGTGACTCGTGGACTTCAACTCCCAGAATTCCTGAGCCAGCCACACTGGCTCAGGAATTCTGGGAGTCGAAGTCCACGAGTCATAAAAGGTTGGTTCCCCACCCCTGATCTTTAAAAGGAACACCTCCCTGTATTCCACTACTGGTTGCTATATCCCAAGATTTATCTCTTGGCCAGCTTCCCCTTGGCAAGAACCTCACAGAGGATTCGGCAGCAATTCAATAGTCTGAAGACTTCCAACGCTCCTGAACATCGTGCAAGAAACCTTTGTGGAGAGGATTCCTGCATGCACTCATCCTGTCTGCTTGAATTTTTGTGATATTTTTTTTTCTTTTTTAACCACTCCGGAATTCCCAACAGAATTCAGGAGCCACTTGCATGGAATTCCTGCTGTTACTGATGGTGGTGCTTTGCTTTGCCCTCTTCAGTCTCCTGGCGGTGGGAAGAAATAACTCTGTTTTAGCAGTCCATTTTATTCATTGTTTCTGCTTCAAAATAAACAGAGGATGTGTTCAAGAGTTAAGGGAAGGAGGGAGGGAAGAAAGGAAAGAAAGAAAGAAAGAAAGAAAGAAAGAAAGAAAGAAAGAAAGAGAGAAAGGAAGGAAGGAAGGAAGGGGAGAGAGAAAGAAAGAAAAGAAAGAAAGAGAGAGAAAGAAAAGAAAGAAAGAAAGAAAGAAAGAAAGAAAAAGAGGAAGGAAGGAAGGAAGGAAGGGGAGAGAGAAAGAAAGAAAAGAAAGAAAGAGAGAGAGAGAAAGAAAAGAAAGAAAGAAAGAAAGAAAGAAAGAAAGAAAGAAAGAAAGAAAGAAAGAAAGGGAGGGGGAGAGAGAAAGAAAGAAAAGAAAGAAAGAAAGAAAGAAAGAAAGAAAGAAAGAAAGAAAGAAAGAAAAAGGAAGGAAGGAAGGAAGGAAGGAAGGAAGGAAGGAAGGGGAGAGAGAAAGAAAGAAAAAAAAGAAAGAGAGAGAGAAAGAAAAGAAAGAAAGAAAGCAAGAAAGAAAGAAAGAAAGAAAGAAAGAAAGAAAGAAAGAAAGAAAGAAAGAAAGGAAGGAAGGGGGGAGAGAGAAAGAAAGAAAAGAAAGAAAGAAAGAGAGAGAGAAAGAAAAGAAAGAAAGAAAGAAAGAAAGAAAGAAAGAAAAAGAAAGGAAGGAAGGAAGGAAGGAAGGAGAGAGAGAAAGAAAAGAAAGAGAGAGAGAGAGAAAGAAAAGAAAAGAAAAGAAAGAAAGAAAGAAAGAAAGAAAGAAAGAAAGAAAGAAAGAAAGAAAGAAAAGAAAGGGAGGGAGTGAGTGAGGGAGGAAAAGAAGAGAAGGAAGGAAGGAAGAGGGAGGGAGGGAGGGGAATAAGAAAGGCCTTAAAGATACTGTCATACATCTGCTAGAATAAGTTCACCTTGCCAGCTTTGATCATTTCATAGTGGATAGTTCATCCACCCAAACTTTGAATGCAGAGTGAAACGATGCCCACAGCAACACAATGAGCCTGAACTGGGAGGTGGAGTGGTTAATATAATCTCTAATTCTCCAAAACTATATAGGCTTGCAATAACCAATCACTCAAGATAAATAGCATTCAGATAATGTTGGGATACTCTTCTCTCAGCTTAGTAACCAAAACTGAGGCTGTTTTGCTCCTTCCTCAGTGTGAGCAACAACCAAGAGGAACTCATCTATCAATCAGAAAGACAGACAGACAGACATGGGTGATAATCGCGCATCTTCTGCTAGTTTATTTTCAACTTCTCAGCTTCAAGTTGTGTAACTTGGGATTTGCTGGGATAAGCTTCTGAGATCAATCAGGGTTTGTAGGCGCTGTCACCAGAGTTTTGGCCTATTTGTTATAATTTCCAGTTTTATTTATGCAAGCCAGCAAACTATGATTAGCATTAGCTTTGTAATAAGCCAGGACATAATGTCAGAACAGAAAGTCTGTTTAATGTTCTAGTTGAGTGCATTATTGAATAAATCTATTATCCATAGATTCCCACTTTGGGTAAAATATGAAATTAGTCATTGGAAAACATCTAGATGTGCATTCTTTTCAAGGAGTCAAAGAGACACCTTCAGACCTCAGTTGGCTAATCACAAATACAAATTTCTGAATTCTGCCAGTCTACACACCCACAAAAATTATGTACAGATGATGGTTGAGAAGAACACCATTAAAACTAAAACACTGGGAGATTTTTGAGTAAATCTGCAAGCAAGATTGATTTTTAGTAAGAATTACTGCCTATTTTGCCCTCTGTCCCTTTCCAAAACAATTAATGCGCTTGATAGGAAGATAGGAATGGGAGACCCATAAAAGAAAGAATTCTGATTAAGCAATGCTGTATAAATATTGATTTTGAATGGGACTGTCTCCCTTCCTAGCATGCTTTTGGCTTCTCTGAAGTTGAAAAACTTTGGCTGTTGTTTTTTGCTCACATTTATCTTCCAACCCAATAAAAGTTCCTAAAAGTTTAAGTTCAAAACTCAAAATGATTTAGCTGCAGAACCATGTAGATTTTCTTTAAAAAAAAAAGCATCTTGGGAGGAAAACACAATTCTCCATCCCAGGTGGGGAATGTCTGGGTAGTAATTAGTAAAGGTAAGGTAAAGGTTCCCCCGCACATGCGTGCTAGTTGTTTCCGACTCTAGGGGCCGGTGCTCATCTCCGTTTCAAAGTCGAAGAGCCAGCGCTTGTCCGAGGACGTCTCCGTGGTCATGTGGCCGGCATGACTAGATGCCAAAGGCACACGGAGCGCTGTTACCTTCCGACCGTAGTGGTCCCTATTTTTCTACTTGCATTTTTACGTGCTTTCGAACTGCTAGGTTGGCAGAAAGCAATTAGTAGGAGGGGCTTAAAGCCACTGCCCCACCAGTCGAGCTCAGGGACTCAGGCCAAGCTATCAGTTGATCAATGGTCAAAGCAGACCACTGAGACAGGCCAGGATACAAGACAGGAAATACTTTGGATTGCATCAAAATCAGGATGAAAGAAGGTCATCCAACACAAAAGCATTTCTGAATTCTCCCTCCCGCTTCCAATTTTACAGGATCGCCAGGCAGCATGAGGCCCAAGCAAGTTGCGGAAGGTGCAACCATCAAATTGGTGGAGCAGTGGGCTAATGCCTCCTTAAGTAACACCAGCTGCCTGCCATTAGTGCAGGTTTGAGTCCCACCAGGCTCAAGGTTGACTCAGCCTTCCATCCTTCTGAGGTAGGTAAAATGAGGACCCAGATTGTTGGGGGCAATTAAGCTGACTTTGTAATAATGCCGCTTGGGGTGTGTGTGAAAGCCCTAATAAGCAGGCATATACATAGAATGAAGGCTACTGCTAAGCTTGTAAGCCGCCCTGAGTCTTCGGAGAAGGGCGGGATATAAATGGAATTAAAATTAAATTAAAATTAAATTAAAATTCCTTGATTTTCCTCGGTGACCAGAAACAATGGATGGGAACTAGCCAAGGAGAGAAGTAACCTAAAGTTCAGGAGAAATTTCCTAACCGTGAGAGCAATCAACCAACGGAACAACTTGCCTTCTGCTCCGTCACGAGAGTCTTTCAAAAAGAGACTGGACAATCATTTGTCTGAAATGGTATAGGGTCATGGTGGCGAACCTATGGCACGCGAACCACAGGTGGCATGCAGAGCTCTCTGTGTGGGCACGCACGCTGTCGCCCCAGTCCTAGGCCTTCATCTGGGTTTTATAAAACCTTTTCGCTTTAGGCCTCCGCCGCCGTGTGCACACACACACACACACACACACACACACACACACACACAAAAGGTTCAATCAATCAATCAATCAATTTCAACTTCTCGCAGGGAAAAAAAATGATCTTGCAAAGTTGGAATTGATTGATTGAACTCTTTAGTCCCACCCAGTCTGCCGTTACCACTACAGCCACACCCACCGAATGGGCCACACCCACCCAATTGGACACACCCACCCGACACCCTATGATACATAAGTGGGTTTTGGCTTGCAGTTTGGGCACTCAAGTCTTTAAAAGGTTCTATACCATCAGTGGTATAGGGTCTCCTGATCGAGTAGGATTAGAATAATAAATAAATAATAATAAATAATAAACCTTTATTGTCAAAGTACAACATGTGTACATTGAGATTAGCTGAGCCTCCCCCCGTGCTCTCTCCCCCCAACACACAGTGACAACAAACCCTCCATCCCACCACACCATGTGAACCAACTACACCACACACCGGCCTCCCAAGTCAATTCTGCATAAGATTATGTCCCATTTAAAAGCCTAACAGCCCACGGATAAAAGCTATTTTTCAGCCTGTTGGTACGGCTGGCTATATTCCTATATCTCCTACCGGATGGTAGGAGAGTAAAGAGATACCGTCCAGGGTGTGAGTCATCCCTGAGAATCTTCCTCACTCTTCCAAGGCAACGAGCCCTGGCGATGTCATCCAGCGGTGTCAGGGAACAGCCTACAATGTCTTGTGCTGTGCTCACTACCCTCTGTAATACTTTCCTATCCGCGGTTGTCAGACCAGCATACCAAACCACAGTACCATACGAGAGGACGCTCTCTATAGTAGACCGGTAAAAGAGACCTCCAAGGTCCCTTCCAAGTCTTTTATTCTATGCTCTATGATTTACGAGAGATTTATAATGTAGGCGTCACCTTGAAAAGTGCAACATCTTTTGTGCCTGAAACATCCCAAATTCTAAAGCAGTTTCCGGTGCAAAAACCAGAATTATTTCATTTCAAGATCAAAAACATTTCCAGCACACTCAAAATAGCCTCTTTGGCTCAGAACAGTGGTCTCACAGCTAAGGGACTTCAAACTCTTCATGGGATGTAGTAGAGGAGAGGCATTTCACAATCAAACATTTTCGAGTATCTCTGGCGTCAGCTAATCAAAAGAACACACAGTCATAGTCCTGTATTGTTTTAGTCCAGATCTAGAGGCTCATTACAAGATTATCACAAATCCATTACAATCAGCTGGATCAGAGCATCAATAGATATGTCAAAGGAAGTTACAGTCATTAAAACTGGGAATTTCTATCTTTATAGACTGGTGTTCTAAAAGAAGGGTACAGGCATAGGCAGCAGTTAAAAAGCCGTAATGACATCATATGTCATTCAAATCAGTCGTGTTGTAATGGGAATAACAGTACAGAATAACAGAGTTGGAAGGGACCTGGGAGGTCTTCTAGTCCAACCAGCTCAAGCAGGAGACCTTATACCATTCCAGACAAGCAGCTGTCCAGTCTCTTCTTAAAAGCCTCCAGTGATGGAGCACCCACAGTTTCTGAAGGCAAGCGGTTCCATTGGTTAAATGTTCTCACAGCTAGGAAATTTCTCCTTAGTTCTAGGTTGCTTCTCTCCTTGATTAGTTTCCATCCATTGTTTCTTGTCTTGCCTTCTGGTGCTTTAGAAAATAGGATGGCCCACTCTTCTTTTTTGGCAGCCCCTCAAATATTGGAATGCTGCTATCATGTCACCCCTAGTCCTTCTTTTCATTGAACCCTATTCCTGCAAGTGTTCTTTATAGGATTTAGCCTCCAGCCCTCTGATCATCTTTATTGCTCTTCTGCACTCTTTCCAGCGTCTCAACACGCTGTCCAGGATCTACAGGCAGTCCTTGTTTAATCAGCAGATATCCAGTGACCACTGAAAATTACAAGAGCATTGAATGAGTGGTAGTTGTAACTGTTCCTTGGAGTTCTCGCCATTGTTAGCGTCTCGACGGTCACACGATTCTAATTCGCAGCCCTCTTTGCTGGTTTCCCACAGAGCAGGTCAATGACATGGCAGCAAATCTAAACGAAAAGTTGCAGTCACATGAGCTCCTAACTTAATGGCCCATGTGGTCCTGGCTTAATTATCGCAACTGGGAGTGCCGGGACTGCTGTTGCTAAGCAGTGCAGTCATGTAATGCCACACTTGATTTATTTATTTTTATTTTAATTCCATTTATATCCCGCCCTTCTCCGAAGACTCAGGGCGGCTTACAAGCTTAGCAGTAGCCTTCATTCTATGTATATGCCTGCTTATTAGGGCATTCCTTGGTCCCAAGTGCTACTGTAACCTGAAGACTACTAAGATCACATGAAGTGTTAACACCACTTCATAAGGCCTTGGTAAGGCCACACTTGGAATACTGCATCCAGTTTTGGTAGCCACAATGTAAAAAAGATGTCGAGACTCTAGAAAGAGTACAGAGAAGAGCAACAATGATGATTAGGGGGCTGGAGGCCAAAACATATAAAGAATGGTTGCAGGCACTGGGTATGTCTAGTCTAGTGAAAAGAAGGACCAAGGGTGACATGATAGCAGTTTTCCAATATTTGAAGTGTTCAACCTATTCTCCAAAGCATCTGAAAGCAGGACAGGAAACAACGGATGGAAACTAATCAAGCAGAGAAGCAACCTAGAACTAAGGAGAAATTTCCGGACAGTTAAAACAATTAACCAGTTAGAACAATTGACTTCCCTCCAGAAGTTGCGGATGCTCCCAACACTAGAGGTTTTTAAGAAGAGATCGGACAACCATTTGTCTAAAAATGCTACAGGGTTTCCTGCCTGAGCAGGGGGTTGATCTAGAAGACCCCCAAGGTCCCTTCCAACTCTTGGTCCCTTCCAATTATTTTATTATTCTGTTTTTGCATGATAGCATCACAACAGAAGTGTTGGCACTTGGTTTCCTCTGCTTCTGTTGAAAACCAGCAGCTGGATCAAACTTCTTCTGGCTATGTAACCTTCTTTGACTTTTAGGTATTTTCAAACATTATTTGGTTCTGACCTTGAACATGGAAGCTTCTAGGTCAGGGCTGGATCTGACTTGGGCAAGAAGTCTTGTTGACTTTATGACTTCTGCTCATATGACAGGTTCTTTTGCCAGAGAATGTTGTTTCCTTCTTCATGTCTTGATGGCTTTCTAGATTGCTTGCAGTCTAAAATTATAGCACTAATTAACTTCTGAGATTCACTGCCAAATGATGTAATTATGAGCTCTTGGCTCCTCTGTTTTTTTTCCCCCTCTTCAAACGTTACACATATTCATGGAGACAAGTCCTTATTAACCCTACTAGGGACATAGGTTCCATATTATGGCTTTCTGAGCAGAACAACCAAAATGGAAGTGGGTCCCTGCACAAAGTCCAAACTATAACTTTCCAGCAACATCTGGTTTATCACCCCCAGAAATGCAGGCCTGATCGGACAGACTTATCTTTGACGGCCAGACATTTGGGTGACTCAGCATTTCATGGTGTATAAACTGTGGTGTAGTGGTAAATATGTGATACATGACATGATGCACAACAGCAGTATTCCAATATCTACAGGCCTTCCACAAAGAAGGGGGCGGGAGTGTGTTCAACCTTTTCTCCAAAGCACCTGAACGAAGAACGAGAAGCAAAGCAATGGATGGAAACTAACTAAGGAGAGAATCAACCTAGAACTAAGGAGACATTTCCTGACAGTGAAAACAATTAATCAGTGGAACAACTTGCCTCCGGAAGTTGTGGGTGCTCCACCATTGGAGTTTTTAAAGAAGAGATTATATTGCCATTTGTCTGGAATGGTATAGGGCAGGGGTAGGCAACCTTGGCTCTTTTATGACTCGTGGACTTCAACTCCCAGAATTCCTGAGCCAGCCATGCTGAGGAGAAATGGAGATTTCCAAGCTGAGCCATGCTGGCTCAGGAATTCTGGGAGTTGAAGTCCACAAGTCATAAAAGAGCCAAGGTTGCCTACCCCTGGGATAGGGTCGCCTTCTGGAGAAGGAGGTTGGACTAGATGACCTCCAAGGTCCATTCTAACTCTATTATTCTGTTATTCTAAAGTCACTGAACTACAAAGTGAGAAGAATAAAGCTCAGGTCCTTAAGCCATGGAAGCTCACTGGTTCCTCTTGCAGCAGGGGTCTTCAAACTTGGCCCTTTTATGACTTGTGGACTTCAACGCTGTTCAAGGAATTCTGGGAGTTGAAGTCCACAAGTCGTAAAAGGGCCAAGTTTGAAGACCCCTGTCTTGCAGGGTCTGAGAGACTCTGTGGTGTGGTGGTGAAGGTGGACTAGGATTAGAAAGATGGTGGTTCTCATCTGCCCTTAGCCATGGTAGTTGACTGAATCAATTGTGAGTCAGTCAACTCTCTCTCACCACAAGAGCAGTGTGGTAGAGGTTAAGGTGTAGGACTGACACCTTGGGAAACCAGGATTTGAAGCCAGCTTCAGTCCTAGAAGCTCACTGGGTAACTCTGGGCCAGTTCCTGTCTCATGACCCATCTTACTTCACAGGACTGCAACTGCCTTGGATTGCTGGAGGCAAAACAGAATACGTGTCTAATGAATAAACTGAATTCTAAAATGGGCGCTGATGTGTTCCTAAAGGCATTGTCTGAGACTTGTGTGTTGCAATCCAATTTATTGGAGGGCACCAGATTGGGGGAGAGACATTTAAACCCACAGTTGTCCTAATCTTGTTCTATAATAAACTCACGATAATGATGGCATTGCACAAATTAATAACCACACCCTCCCCCGAGCTCTTTCATTAGCATAATAGCCTTGGCCCAGTTTATGGTGTGCGTTTTGGCTTTATCGTTCAGGCCTAGAAGCTCCAAAGTTATCCAATTCCCACCCCTCTTGGTTCCTAAACTGGCTATTTCCAGTTATCCTCTCAATATGCCTGCTTTGGACCTGGCCTAAAAGGCTCTGGAACCCTTTATCATTATTTGGCAACTATAGTCTGATAAGAGGAAGCTGAGGATGATGGCAAGATGGTATGTAAAAGCAGCAATCTTGGAAGAAGGAATCAAGTTGTTCCACCACCCCAACAGAAACTGTTTTTGATATGTCTGCCAACACCCATAAGATACTTAGGACAGACTGTCTCCTTTCTTTCTTTCTTTCTTTCTTTCTTTCTTTCTTTCTTTCTTTCTTTCTTTCTTTCTTTCTTTCTTTCTTTCTCTCTTTCTTTCTCTTTTCTTTCTTTCATTCTTTCCCCCACTCTTTCTCTCCCTCCCTCCCTCCCTCCCTCTCTTCTCTGTTTTCTTTCTTTCCTTTCTTTCTTTCTCTCTCTCTTTTCTTTCATTCTTTCCCTCACTCTTTCTCTCCCTCCCTCCCTCCCTCTCTTCTCTGTTTTCTTTCTTTCTTTCTTTCTTTCTTTCTTTCTTTCTTTCTTTCTTTCTTTCTTTCTTTCTTTCTTTTTTTCTTTCTTTCTTTCTTTCTTTCTCTCTCTCTTTCTTCTTTCTTTCTTTCTTTCTTTCTTTCTTTCTTTCTTTCTTTCTTTCTTTCTTTCTTTCTTTCTTTCTTTCTTTCTTCCTTCCTTCCTTCCTTCCTTCCTTCCTTCCAGTCTTAAAGTTAAAGCATGGTTGGCTGAGGGATTCTGGGAGTTGAAGTCCATGTGTCTTAAAAGTTGCCAAGGTTGGGAAACCCGGCTCTAGACCCTTATGATGGACCCTGCAGATCTCCAATCAAGACATCAGATTGTACATTTCCTTGTGGTGAAAGGTGCTAGGGAAATGTGCCGCAGCATTTGTACTTTTCCCTTGCTCCCGTTCTCTCCTCAGTGATGGCCCACTGTGTTCTGCTTCCTCTTATGAGACCTTTTCCCCAAAGGTATAATACCTGGCAGAGGCCACAGCTGTGGGTGGAGGGTTTCAAACCCTCAAAGAGACATTTATGCACGTCATTCGCCAGCTGCTTTGAGGAGGGGTTGCAAGAAAGGAGAGAGAGGGAAATGAAGAGATGGCCCTTGAAAAAGTTTCAAAGGAAATGAATTCATTCAAGTGGAGGGAAAAGCTCGCTCTAATCCGTCCATTTTGCTTCGGGCAAAACATCATTTCGAAGCTTGGGAGGCAAATGGCTTTTTAAAGCTGGGCTAAGATGGCGCACGGGTGATGACGTCATCGCAAACAAGATACGAAGGAGGTCATTTCCATCGGCTGTGTGATGTCATTAGGCGCATGACCTCGTTGTGACTTTTAACAAAGGCTTCTGTCTCCAAAGGGACGCGGTGGCTCAGTGGGTTAGGACGCTGAGCTGGTCGATCAGAAGGTCGGCAGTTTGGTGGGTCGAATCCCGAGTGCCGCGTAACAGAGTGAGCGCTTGTTACTCGTCCCAGCTTCTGCCAACCTAGCAGTTCGAAAGCACGTAAAAAATGCAAGTAGAAAAATAGGGACCACTACGGTGGGAAGGTAACAGCGCTCCGTGCACCTTTGTCGTCTAGTCATGCTGGCTACATGACCACAGAGACGTCCTCGGACAAGCGCTGGCTCTTCGGCTTTGAAACGGAGATGAGCACCGGCCCCTAGAGTTGGAAATGACTAGCACGCATGTGCGGGGAAACCTTTACCTTTATCTGACTCCAAAGCACCGAAAGATTGGAGTCCCCTTCCATCAATGCTACCCTTACACTGCAACGTATATCAATGAGTGCCTTGGTGGAGCAGTGGGCTAATGCCTCCTTAAGTAACACCAGCTGCCTGCAATTAGTGCAGGTTCGAGTCCCACCAGGCTCAAGGTTGACTCAGCCTTCCATCCTTCCGAGGTAGGTAAAATGAGGACCCAGATTGTTGGGGGCAATTAAGCTGACTTTGTAATAATGCCGCTTGGGGTGTGTGTGAAAGCCCTAATAAGCAGGCATATACATAGAATGAAGGCTACTGCTAAGCTTGTAAGCCGCCCTGAGTCTTCGGAGAAGGGCGGGATATAAATGGAATTAAAATAAAATAAAAATAAAAATGAGGATTATCTTCCACCTCCGCTTACAAACCATGGTTAGGAAAAAGACCTCTTGAAATCATGCACTGAGGGGTCCTTGGTGCTCTGTGAGTTTGCTTGTTTTCTTGCAGGCCTTTCCTTACCCAAACTAGGTAACGCCATCAATGCTAGTGATCATCAGACAAGCACTGATGATGTTACCTGGTTGGGTAACGAAACGTCTTGCAAGAAAACAAGCAAGCTCGGAGAGCACCAACGGCCCCTCATGTCAACCCTGAGCTACAAATATTCTCCTTGTGTTAAATCACACACTATTTTAGCCTCTTTCGGAACATCTCTATGAGGGGGCCTGATTCACATACTGTTAGCCCTGCGAGTTTAGTCCAGACAAAAAGTACAACCAGGATTTACTAGCTCTATCCTGTTTGCAAGATTAAAGGTAAAGATATAAAGGAGTCCCTGTGGGTTTTACTCTGCTAGTTGTAGCTGACTTTAGAGGTGTGTGTGTGCTCATGTCTGTTTCTTTAAGCCATTGAGCCAACACTCTCTGAAGACATTTCTGTGGTCATGAGGCCAGCATGACATCATGCGGCAATGCAGAGCATATGGCAAAACATGGAACACTGTTGCTTTCCCAGCAAAATGGTACCTATTTATCTAGTCACATTTACTGTACATGCCTTCAAACGGCTAAGTTGCTAGGAGCTGAGGCAAGTGACGGGAACTCACTGTCACATAGTGGTAGGACTCAAACCACCGGAGCACAGATCTTCTCCGGCACCTTTTAAGCCACTGAGCCACTTTTTTTTTTGCAAGATTACATTACTGCAAGATTACATTAATTAATAGAATCTTGCAAGACCAAATCTATTTGTTCCCTCTTCTCCTTTTTCTCTCTAGAAAACTAGGTAGGGTCCGTTACAACTTCAACTGGAAACCATAACTTCCGTTACTAAGTAAAGCGGTCGTTAAGAGAGCCATGCCATGCAATTTTATAACCTTTTTACCATAGTTGTTGAGCGAATCATTGCGGTGTTAAATGAATCATGCAGTCATTAAGTGAATCCAGCTTCCTCATTGACTTGTTGAAAGCTGGCTGTGAAACTCACAAATGGAGATCATGTGGCCCTGGGACCCTGCAGATGTTCTATATACATGCTGGTTGCCAAGCACCCAAATTTTGATCTCATGACTATGGGAATGCTGTGGCAGTCATAAGTGGGAGGACCGGTTATAAGTTACTTTTTTCAATACTGTTGTAACTTTGAATGGTTGCTAAACAAATGGTTCTAGGCCAAGGTTTACTTGTATTCAGATTTGACTCTGCTTTGATATTCATGCCAGACATGCAGACTGACCATGTAACAAGCTGACTTGACAAAGTCACACAACACCCTTATCTGGCAACCATATTTTATAAACCATGATAGGGCAGTTTAACGCATGTAACACACTCAATCCCAGCAAAGCACATCTAAGTGTTTGAGTCCAGGGCTGTCAGAGGGAGCAGGTGTCAAAAAAGTCAAAATAGATGCTGCAATGCATGCAGTATTAAAAGTGGGTAGGGACTGAAATGCATGGTTGAAATCCCAATTGCAAGTTTTGTGGTTCCCTTGAGATGCCCCTACATAAATATCACATGTTGATTTTATGTGAGCTTTTATCTAAGCAGGCTAAATGTGCGCATTTGTGTGTGTATAGTATACACATCTACACAAACACATCTACACAGACACTTGTGTTTAGATATTACCTTTATCATCCACCTGCCTGCCTGCCTGCCTGCCTGCCTGCCTGCCTGCCTGCCTGCCTGCCTACCTACCTACCTACCTACCTACCTACCTATCTATCTATCTATCTATCTATCTATCTATCTATCTATCTATCTATCTATCTATCTATCTATCTATCTCTACTTACCTACCATCTTCCTAGCACTTTTTATTCCTAGTATTTTCCCACAAATGCAGGGTCTGCTTTTTTCAAATTCCTGTTTGCGACAGGAATTGACTGACCGAAAAAAAAAATCACACAAACACACACACAGACTGTGTGCATATGTGCAAGATGAAAGCTGGAAGACAAAAGGAAAACTAGACTGTTTTTATGTTAAAAAAAGGGGAAGCCACTTTCCGGCGCTTTGGTCCACATGCAAAGGTGGAAGAAGAAATCAATAGGAACCGGGTCGATAGAGAATTAAGGGACCTGCATCTGCACCCCTCTTAAACATCACTGAAAAACGGAAGTTAAGTGGCGATATTAAACGAATAATGGTGCCTCATTCATTCACTAAATGGAAGCACCCAGCGGGCTGCTGAAGCGATGCTCACGTATTGCCTTGGTTAAATTGCTCCAAAGACATTTTCTCCCAAAAGACAGACTTGGTTTAAATGCAATGCTTCTCAAATGTGGCAAATCTCAGGCTACGAGTGTTAGGAAAATCCCATTGAATGACCTCCGGTGTGTCTCTTGACAAATATGCGTAACTGGTCTGGATTCCCAGCTCCTTGTCTCTCCGAAGACTCTGGCTGAAGAAAACATCTGGACCACCAAACATCCACGCGTGGTATCTGTACCGAAGCCCCAACGGTTGGATCGGCAGGCAGCAGCCTTTGCAGAGGCCCGGCTGGCAGACGTGACAGATAGAGATGGCTGCCTGGGTGATTTGGCGTATGGACCCAACCTGCTTACAGCAACGCTTGAAGTCCCCATCTCTTGGAACGGGGGTCTTCAAACTCGGCCCTTTTATGACTTGTGGACTTCAACTCCCAGAATTCCTCAGCCGGCTGGCTGAGGAATTCTGAGTGTTAAAGTCCACAAGTCATAAAAGGGCCAAGTTTGAAGACCCCCGTCTTGGAAGGTTCCTGCGCCTTGTGCACATGAAAAAAAATCACTCCTGGTGCACCTTCAGTTGGATTAAGGAGCAAGGGGGTGAAATGGCCGGATCCTGAAGTAGAAGTCTTATGAACAGAGAACGGGCCATAGGGAGGAACTTAAGCATTGTAGGGTTTTTGTTTGCCAGCTGAATCCCATTGAGTGACAGCTAGTACAATCCAAGAATTCCTCTTGCTGTGTAGCCTTAATATCTGACCCCTTAATCTGACCCATCCACTGCGATAATCAAGTTCGCAGATGATACAACTGTGGTGGGTCTTATTACAGGTGGGGATGAGACAGCATACAGGGCGGAGGTACAAAAACTATCCATATGGTGTAGTAACAACAACTTGCACCTAAACATCAGCAAGACGAAAGAGATGGTGTTAGACTTCCGGAGAAAAAAGGAGGAACCTGCCCCACTTTACATCGGAGAGGACTGCGTGGAGAGAGTTTCCTCCTTTAAAGTTCTGGGAGTCTACCTCTGTGAAGATCTAACCTGGAAAGTTAACACAACTCAGGTGGCTAGAAAGGCCCAACAGAGACTTCACTTTCTCAGGGTCTTGTGGAAGAACAGGGTAGAACAACGGCTAATGACCCTCTTTTACCGGTCTACTATAGAGAGCGTCCTCTCCTATGGTATTGTGGTTTGGTATGCCGGTCTGACAGCCGCGGATAGGAAAGTATTACAGAGGGTAGTGAGCACAGCACAAGACATTGTGGGCTGTTCCCTGACACCACTGGATGACCTCGCCAGGGCTCGTTGCCTTGGAAGAGTGAGGAAGATTCTCAGGGATGACTCACACCCTGGACGGTATCTCTTTACTCTCCTACCATCGGGTAGGAGATACAGGAATATAGCCAGCCGTACCAACAGGCTGAAAAATAGCTTTTATCCGTGGGCTGTTAGGCTTTTAAATGGGACATAATCTTATGCAGAATTGACTTGGGAGGCCGGTGTGTGGTGTAGTTGGTTCACATGGTGTGGTGGGATGGAGGGTTTGTTGTCACTGTGTGTTGGGGGGAGAGAGCACAGGGGGGAGGCTCAGCTAATCTCAATGTACACATGTTGTACTTTGACAATAAAGGTTTATTATTATTATTATATCCTCCCTTGTACTGTAAAGGTAGTCCTTGATTTACAACTGTTCATTCAGCACTGGAAAATGTGACTTATGGGTTTCACATTCATGACCGTCGCAGCATATCAATGATTACGTGATCCAAATTCAGACACTTGACAACCTGCATGTATTTATGGCAGCTGCAGCGTCCCGGGGTGGCACGTCATCCTTTTCTGCAGCCAAATCCATGTGGAAAGCCAGATCCACTTTACCACCGTGTTGCTGACTGAACAACTGTGGTGATTCACTTAACAGCTGTGACAAGGACGATCGTAACATGGGACAAAACTCACTTAAACAACTGACCCACTGAGCCACAGAAATTTGAGGGCTCAATGGTGGTCGTAAGTCAAGGACTACCTGTGCTTTAATTCTCTGGTTCTGGTTCGGTTCTCTTGGGAAGAGAAGTCCACTCCCTTTGCTGGGCATCACCCTTCAAATATTTGAAGACCGAGACTCTTCGGTAAGCTAAAACACACCCAAATCTTTTCACTGTTACTCATACCTCACTGGCTTTTTCCAGAAAGTTCTTGAGAACCTTTTTCTGAACTTGCTCCAAATCTGTCATTCTCATTTTGGAATTCTGCTCTCCCAGAACTGGAGTGAACCAAATTCACTTGCTAAGAAACTGCCGCGGGTCAGGTTTGCTGACGGCGCAATGATCCCATCCCTCTGAATAAGCCCAGATTCAGGAGAGACAAGCTTTTTCCTCTACCTCAGCGCTAGCTAGAACTTCGGAACCTGGGTTCTACTGACGTTGCTGCCTCTTCCGAGAGGTAAAGGGAGTCCTCGACTTAGGACCACAACTGAGCCCAACATTTGCATGGAGTAGAACAAGGGTCTTCAAACTTGGCCCTTTTATGACTTGTGGACTTCAACTCCCAGAATTCCTCAGCCAACATGCCTGGCTGAGGAATTCTGGGAGTTGAAGTCCACAAGTCATAAAAGGGCCAAGTTTGAAGACCCCTGGAGTAGAATAACAGAGTTGGAAGGGACGTTGGAGGTCTTCTAGTCCAACCCACTGCAGAGGCAGGAAAACCCTATACTATTCCAGTCTCTTCTTAAAAGCCTCCAGTGATGAAGCACTCACAGGTTCTTGAGACAAGTCGTTCCACTGGTTAATTGTTCTCACTATTAGGAAATTTCTCCTTAGTTCTAGGTTGCTTCTCTCCTTGATTAGTTTCCATCCGTTGCTTCTTGTCCTGCCTTTAGATGCTTTGGAGAAGAGCTTGACTACCTCTTCTTTGGGGCAGCCCCTGAGATATTGGAATGCTGCTATTATGTCACCCCCCCTCGCCCTTCTCTTCATTAAACTAAATATACCCAATTCCTGCAACCGTTCCTTATATGTTTTAGCCTCCAGTCCCTTGATCATCTTTGTTGCTCTTCTCTGCACTCTTTCTAGAGTCTCAACATCTAGATATTCACTTGTCTGAGACAGTACTATAGGTTCTCCTGCTTGAGCAGGGGGCTGGACTAGAGGACCTCCAAGGTCCCTTCCAGCTCTATTCTATTCTATCCTATCTTTTTTACATCGTGGTGACCAAAACTTTTACAATGTCGCAATTGTGAGTTATGGTTAAGTTAGAGTTTCCCAGCAGACATGAAAATGACTAAAAGGTTTCAAATCCTAGATAGCAATTGGAACATCCCATTTAATAAATTAAATAGGAGTGTGTGTTGCTGTTTCTGGCTACCACAGAAGGTAGGTAGGTATGTGTGTGTATATACATATACATATACATATACATACATACACACACACACACACACACACACAAATATATATCTTTTTTAAAAAATATTTTTTACTTCGAGGTTATGGATTTTATTTGTGTATAAATTTAATGGACTGTTTTGAGGCCTTGAGATACACCTTGTCTGCATTCCGACAATGTACTTAACCTAGTTACTAAATTAATCTGGTTTTGCACAATATTACATTTATCTCCTAATGCACAGGTCGGCAACCTGCGGCTCCGGAGCCGCATGCGGCTCTTTGAGCTGTCTCTTGCGGCTCCCAGCCGCCCGGTGCGCGCGCACCTCTTCCAACGGGCAGTGGTGCGCGCGCACCTCTCCAAATGGAGAGTGGCACCGCCCGTTTGGAGAGGTGCACGCGCACCTCCCCGAATGGGCGGAGGTGCGCGCGCACCTCCCCAAACCTTTGGAGAGGTGCGCGCGTACCTCCGCGCGAATGGGCAGCGGTGCCGCTCTTTCAGGAAGCCCGCCTCGGCCCGTCTGTGAAGCTGCCGAAAGCGGCAGCTTAGCAGACGGGCCGCGGCAGCTTCCGCAAAGAGCGGCGCCCCTGCCCATTCCGAGAGGTGCGCGCGCACCTCTCCGAACGACCGGAGGTGTGCGCGCACCTCCCCAAACCTTTGGGGAGGTGCGCGCGTACCTCCGCGCGAACGGGCAGCGGTGCCGCTCTTTCAGGAAGCTGCCGCTTTCGGCAGCTTCCTGAAAGAGCGGCGCCGCTGCCCCTTCGCTTTCGGCAGCTTCCTGAAAGAGCGGCGCTGCTGCCCCTTCGCTTTCGGCAGCTTCCTGAAAGAGCGGCGCCGCTGCCCCTTCGCTTTCGGCAGCTTCCTGAAAGAGCGGCGCTGCTGCCCCTTCGCACGGAGGTACGCGCGCACCTCCCCAAAGGTTTGGGGAGGTGCGCGCGCAACTCCGGTCGTTCGGAGAACGGGCAGCGGTGCCGCTCTTTCAGGAAGCTGCCGCTTTCGGCAGCTTCCTGAAAGAGCGGCGCCGCTGCCCCTTCGCTTTCGGCAGCTTCCTGAAAGAGCGGCGCCGCTGCCCCTTCGCTTTCGGCAGCTTCCTGAAAGAGCGGCGCCGCTGCCCCTTCGCTTTCGGCAGCTTCCTGAAAGAGCGGCGCTGCTGCCCCTTCGCACGGAGGTACGCGCGCACCTCCCCAAAGGTTTGGGGAGGTGCGCGCGCAACTCCGGTCGTTCGGAGAGGTGCGCGCGCACCTCTCGGAATGGGCAGGGGCGCCGCTCTTTGCGGAAGCTGCCGCGGCCCGTTTGCTAAGCTGCCGCTTTCGGCAGCTTCACAGACGGGCCGCGGCGGGCTTCCTGAAAGAGCGGCACCGCTGCCCATTCGCGCGGAGGTACGCGCGCACCTCCGGTCGTTCGGAGAGGTGCGCGCGCACCTCTCGGAATGGGCAGGGGCGCCGCTCTTTGCGGAAGCTGCCACGGCCCGTCTGCAAAGCTGCCGAAAGCGGCAGCTTTGCAGACGGGCCGTCGCCATCGGGCAACCGGGAACCGGTTCCATCTCATTTTTTTAAAAATGGCAGCCGCGTGCGTCCGCGCATGCGCAAAAAACCTTTTTGCGCATGCGCGTGCATGGACACACGCACGCGGCTCCCTCTTTTTTTAATTTGTGATGGAACCGGTTCCCAGTGGCTCTTTTTCTTTTTTAGGTTGCCGACCCCTGTCCTAATGCAATAAAAAATGACTCACACTAACTCCTCTGCCAATAAAAACCATGTTGAAAGCTAACCAAGCTTGGCATGTTTGTGTGGCTACATCTGTACGATTTTTACTATATAGCTCTGCAAACGTGGTTAACTGACTACTGTATCTTCTCCATTGTGAGAGTCCTAATCCAACAGGGGTGTCTTGTTAGCCGTGCCCAAAGTAAAGAGAAAGCTGAGTTTTCACCATTTCCCCCCCCCACCCCAATTTCTCAAAATGTGCATGCTGAACCAGGGAAAGAGCTTTTAATCAATCAGCTAATTAAAACTGCACAACAATCAAAAGGGTTATTTTGTTTATTTTGGCCACGTTCTGAGTCCTAATCACAGCTGGGAAAGTGTACCATGAAGCTAATTTAGCTGGCTTGGAAACTTTCCTGAGCTTGGTCAGGCAAGACCGCAGGAAATGTTACCTTGCAAAGCTCGGATATTTTCTCAAAATGCACCTGGGGCCTTTAAGATCAGGCCCAGTGCAGGTTCCCGAAGCTCATCATTTTGAGGGCTTCTAGAAACTTCCATTTGCTATTCACACCAAGATGTGATATAAGTCAAGCTGCTGAACAGGAGAATAATAATAATAATAATAATAATAATAATAATAATAATAATAATAATAATAATAATAATAATAATAATAATGGAACGGGAGAACGTTTTGGACAATTAAATCCACTTCAGACAATACATCAAATCAAACCCACTGCAGCTTCACGTTAACAATACAACAAGACCACTAGTCCTCAACAGCATCTAGATGGATGCCTCTGGGTTTAAGAGAATTGGCAAGGTTAGGTCTACGCAGGACTTTGTGGCAAAGCTAGAAGGACATGGGTGCTCCACAGGAAAGGGATGGTGAAAATCAGCAAAGGTTTTATTGACTGATTTATTAAGCAAATTCTACCCACCTCACCAAAGGCAATTCTGGGCAAAGAAGACAACTCTGATGGAGATATGCAGGCAAAAGGAGATAAACATTTTTAAAGTCCAGAGCCATAACATGGAACAGCACCAAGGAATAACAGGAGTCTAGACTGGTCTGGGAAACTAAAATATTATCTTGGAAGAAGGCAGTGGCAAACAACGTCCATGCTACTGACAAGGAGACTACATGGGGGTGACCTTGCTGAGCCTGGCTAAAGAGAAACAGTTTGGGTCTAGAAACCGGGAGACTGAGTTCTAGTCTTGCATTAGGCATGAAAGTTGACTTGGTGTTTTTGAACCAATTATTAGGAGACTGTGAGTTCTAGTCCCACCTTAAGTATCAAAGCCAGCTGGGTGACTTTGGGCCAATCACCAGGAGATTGTGAGTTCTAGTTCTGCCTTACCCATGAAAGCCAGCTGGGTGACTTTGAGCCAATCACCAGGAGATTGTGAGTTCTAGTTTTGCCTTACCCATGAAAGCCAGCTGGGTGACTTTGGGCCAATCACCAGGAGATTGTGAGTTCTAGTTCTGCCTTACCCATGAAAGCCAGCTGGGTGACTTTGGGCCAATCACCAGGAGATTGTGAGTTCTAGTTCTGCCTTACCCATGAAAGCCAGCTGGGTGACTTTGGGCCAATCACTCTCTCTCTCTCTCAGCCCAATCTACCTGACAGGTTTGTTGTTGTGAAGATAATAGGAAAGGAGTATTAGATATGTTCCCCATTTTAAATTGTTTATAAAAAATGAGAAAGGTGGGATATATACAATGAATAAAAACAAAAGATTTTACTTTAATAAAGTAAGGCACCACTTTATTACTATTGATGTATTTCCCAGTCATGATTAGGGCGGGAGTGAGGTTCTCCACCCCATTTCTGTCTCTGATCTCTTAACCAGGATGATTTTGTTAAGTTTGAAATAGAGCTAGAGAAAATAAAAGATTACAGAGGTGGGGAGGATGGTTAAGGAATGCAGCAAGGAGATGAAACTTTTAGAGAACAAAGTGCTTTTCCATTTTCATCTTTCTTTGTGATTCATTGAATCCATGATAAAAGCAAGACCAAAATTGTTCTTGGACCACAAGGGTTTGGTAACTATCAGCATGCAGGCAGAAACCTGAAGGCCTTGTTCACACAACATACTAAACCCAGGCGACTAAGCTATTAATCTTGGTGGATATATTGTGGTTTACCCAGTCTGTTTACCCAGTGCTTTAATGGATCAAGAGAGAAAATGGTTTAGCTTAGTAACTGGATAAAACATGCTGTCTCAAAAAAAGCCTAGATGTCATTCTAAGAGCCTGTCAAAGGTGGAGAGCTAAAGGGAACTATTATAAAATCTGGGTAGAACAATATTTTGAAAGCCAGTTTGGTATTGTGGTGAAGATGCTGAACAAAACCAGGAAATTCTAGTCCTGCCTCAAGCATGAAAGCTGGCTGGGTGACTTTGGGCCAATCACCAGGTGACTGTGAATTCTACTCCCACCTTAGATAAAAAAGCTGGCTGGGTGACTTTGGGCCAATCACCAGGTGACTGTGAATTCTAGTCCCACCTTAGATAAAAAAGCTGGCTGCGTGACTTTGGGCCAATCACCAGGTGACTGTGAATTCTAGTCCCACCTTAGATAAAAAAGCTGGCTGGGTGACTTTGGGCCAATCACCAGGTGACTGTGAATTCTAGTCCCACCTTAGATAAAAAAGCTGGCTGCGTGACTTTGGGCCAATCACCAGGTGACTGTGAATTCTAGTCCCACCTTAGATAAAAAAGCTGGCTGCGTGACTTTGGGCCAATCACCAGGTGACTGTGAATTCTAGGCCCACTTTAGATAAAAAAAGCTGGCTGCGTGACTTTGGGCCAATCACCAGGCAGCTGTGAATTCTAGTCCTACCTTAAAACCTAAAAGCTGGCTGGGTGACTTTGGGCCAATCAACAGGCAACTGTGAAGTCTAGTCCCACCTGAGACATGAAAATCATCTGGGTGACTTTGGGCCAATTGCCATGAGACCTATGAGTTCTAGTTTCGCCTTCGGCATGAAAGTGAACAAGATATGAGTTCTAATCCCACCTTAGGCATGAAAGCCGGCTAGATGACTTTGGGCCAACCCCTCCCTCCAGCCCAATCTACTTCACAGGGTTGTTGTTGTGAGGGAAACAAGTGGCAGGAACATTAGGTACACTATTTCATGTGCACAATATAAAGACAGGATATAAATCTTATTTTAAGAAATTATAAAAGCAAACAACCCAACTGGGGATTAGCAGAAAGAGTTAAGGTGAATAATGATTATTATTGAGCACATCTCCAAAATGTGCGTTTTATTGCCATGGTGTAAGTTATTAAAAATAATCAATTGGAAAACGTTTCCCTGGGCTCTAAGCTCTGATCCAGAGCACCGCAAGTCCGAGGGATCTCTTTTAACATCCACTTTCCTGCACGTGGCTCCTTCCGATCAATTCTGCCGCACCCCCAATGTGGAGATTGTTTAATCTCACCACCCACACCTCAGCCACGTGGCAGCAGTTTGCCCAGAAAAGATGGATGGATGGCTCTCACTCATGCCAGGGGAAAAAAAGGAGATGCATCAGCTGCAAGGAAGGGTCAGAAAGGAAAATTAAGCGACTTCAGCAAGCCCCACCAAGCTGTGGGGTTTCAGCTGAATCCTCTGCAACAGGGCACGGACGTTGATGTGCAGAAGAAGCACAGCATCTGGACGAGAAGCGGTTCAGAAAATGAATATATAAAAGCAGAGGTAAATAGGAGAGCCATGCCACATCTTTTGGTGGTTAAACTGGGCTCGCTTTATGGAATGCCTCAATGCCAGGGTTTGGCTCAGTCTGGTTTGGCTAAAGCTGAGAAACCAATCTGGAACTCCAGCACATGGTGGTCAGAGAGAAAATCTCGCTTTTATCTAATCAGAACCTCACCCCCAGATGAATAAGAAGACACACACACACACAAACACACACACACACACACACACACACACAGGCATACACATGTGCACATAGGGAGAAAATCAAAGCATCCTGAATTAATTCAATCCTAAAATGATACACAGAATTAACTCATGCATTTTGTTCCTGCAAAGGGAGAGCCAAAGAGTTTTGCCAATTGTCCTGAAATGCAAGCTGGGCTAAATATATTGGGGTTTCCCCCTCCTCCCCAAAAGAGAGCCAGGCTGATGAGGAGCCCCCCCCCTTACCGCCCCCATGGTTCTATCCCAGCCTTAAGGCAGAGATTCTCAACCTGGTCAGCTGCAAAGTGGTTGTTGTCCCCCATTAGACAAGATTAATATCTGGGAAGACTTCCCATCTAAATCAGCGCCAGGTTTCCATGTAAGAGGTTCATGTACGTTATTTCGCCCAATGTAGGAGGGGAGAGAGAGAGAGAGAGAGAGAGAGAGTAAGGAAGAAGAAAGGAAAAAAGAAGGAAAGAGAAAGAGAAAAAGAAAAGATGAGAGAAGGAAAGAAGGAAAATAGAAAAAGAGAGGAATGAATGAATGAGGAAAGGAAGAAAGGAAGGACAGAAGGAAAACAAGAGAGGGAAGCAAGGAGACAAGAAAGAAAGAAAGAAAGAAAGAAAGAAAGAAAGAAAGAAAGAAAGAAAGAAAGGAAGGAAGGAAGGAAGGAAGGAAGGAAGGAAGGAAGGAAGGAAGGAAGGAAGGAAGAAAGAAAGAAAGAAAGAAAGAAAGAAAGAAAGAAAGAAAGAAAGAAAAAAGAAAGAAGGAAGGAAGGAAGGAAGGAAGGAAGGAAGGAAGGAAGAAAGAAAGAAAGAAAGAAAGAAAGAAAGAAAGAAAGAAAGAAAGAAAGAAAGAAAGAAAGAAAGAGAAAGTCAGTCCAGGAGATAAATTAAACCCATCACTTGCTTTTGTCCATCAACCCTGCAATTTTCTCCAGTAAAAGGCAGCAATCAGGATTGGCTGGCAAAGGCTGTTTTTTCCCTAACTTAAAGTCCTGGATCTCATCCCCCTTTCATAAACGCTTGCAGATGAAGCTGAGCAATACCGGTGCCTGCACAATGGGTGGGGGAGAGGCTCCAGCCTCTGTCCTCCCCTCTCTCCCCCATTTCATCTGTTTGGTTGAAAAGTCTAATTCAGGTCCCTAAACCTGCCCCCCAGATCTGAGCGGGTCTTAAAGTAACTAGCAAGAAAAGATAAGACAGTGAAGAGCTTCAGAGACAGAGCAGGGGTGAAGGCAGAGCCTGGAGAATTGAATTAAGGCTGGGAAATTGGGACCCCAGGAGCCAACCGTGGTCCTTCCTCCGATACAAATTCAGGACAAATGAAACTTTACTGGAGTCTAAATCAAATCGAAATATAGCAGTTGGAGCATTTCTTTCCTCCAGTTGGGTTACGCTCCTTCATCTATTAGTGCGGTGTTATTCAGCTTTGGGCAATTTAAGACGTGTAGACTCCAACTCCCAGAATTCCCCAGCTAGCAAACAAGCTGGCTGGGGAATTCTGGGAATTGAAATCCACATATCTTCAGGCAGCTTAGGCCAGGGGTAGGCAAAGCTTGGCTCTTTTATGACTCGTGGACTTCAACTCCCAGAATTCCTGAGCCGGCCACGCTGAGAGGAAAGGGAGAGGTTTTCATGCTGAGCCATGCTGGCTCAGGAATTCTGGGAGTTGAAGTCCACGAGTCATAAAAGAGCCAAGGTTGCCTACTCCTGGCCTAGGCCTAGGCCGCTTTATGACTCGTGGACTTCAACTCCCATATTTCCTGGGCCAGCCATGCTGAGGGGAAAAGGAGAGGTTTCCAAACTGAGCCATGCTGGCTCAGGAATTCTGGGAGTTGAAGTCCACGAGTCATAAAAGAGCCAAGGTTGCCTACCCCTGGCTTAGGCTGAGAAACATCGCAGTAGCCTTTCCCACACTGAGTAAGGCTTAAAGAGGTTTCTAAAAACCATTTCATTTACCGGTATTAATGAGAGCTACTGAGGTGGGAGATCTTCAGGAAGGGACCCACAAATCAAAATGGCTGCCTGTGACCACGCCATTGAAGCCCTTCTCCTCCTTTACATACACTTGTCTGTAAACCATGTCAAAAGGAGGTAAGGATGACACAATCGTGGCTATCTCGACTTTTAGAAACACCCCATCTCCACACCGTTTACACATGAAAGGCAGGAGATGTACATCGCAGTGCTGCTTCTGCCATCTTGCCTTTTTTTTGTGGATGCTACTTAGATATCTACAGGTAGTTCTCGACTTGAACAGTTCATTTAGTGAATGTTCGAAGTCACAAGGGCACTGAAAAAGCGACTTATGACCGTTTTTCACACTTACAACGGTTGCATTATCTCCAACGGTCACGTGATCAAAATTCGGAGGCTTGGCCACTGACTCTTATTTATGACAGTTACAGTGTCCCTGGGCTCACGTGATCCTTTTGGGACCTTCTGACAAGCAAAGTCAATGGGGAAGCCAGATGCACTTAACCACCGTGTTACTTACTTAACAGCTGCGGTGATGCACTCAACAACTCTGGCAAGAAAGGTCGTAAAAGGGGCAAAACTCACCTAATGTTTCCTGTCTTGCTTAGCAACAGAAAGGTTGGGCTCCGTTGTGGTCGTAAGTAGAGGACTACCTATACCCCCATCTCTCCTGGAAGATTTAATGGACTCACCTCCTCTTTTTCCCACCTTTTCAAGGCACGTTGGACAGAGGTGACGTGACTGGCCCAAGTGAATTTCCTCGACAGAGAAAGGCTGCATATCTAGGTAGTCCTTGACTTATAACCGTTCATTTAGCGACCGTTCACTTAACAACTGTGGCTCATAAAATGGGGCAAAATTCACGTAACTAATGTCTCACTTAACAGCAGAAATTTGGGGCTCAATTGTGATCGTAAGTGGAGGACAACCTGCACCACCAAATCTCATTTTTGGTGGAAACAGAACCAAGAAAGTCATTGCTACGTTCGGACCACGCACTCATAGGTAGTTTAACGAGATCTTGGGATATGCTTCCCCTCCCTCTCCTTCTTTGGCACAGCTCAAGGAATGATTGCCGGCTTGGCGCATCACCCAAGCACAGCAAATTAATTTTCAAACCGGGCAATTTCAAACCCTGGCTATTGAAAGCGTCTCGTTTGAAGCTAACCCGAAAATTAAACACCCATTCTGAGCTCAACTAATGGAAGAAAACGTGAAAATCTGGAATCTGCTGCCTTGGCGATGCTTAAAATTTTGCCAGCCCAGAGAAGAGAAAAAAAAGCATTTTCATTCTGCCAAGTCGAACTTCAGGGTAACTTCTGAACGTGGCCAGTATATTTCTAAACTTTGAGAATTAAGAGGCCACGTAGAACATTTTTCGGGGGAGAGTAAGATTACAAACTCCAAAACCTTTTTATATATATATATATATAAAAAATACCATTCAATCCCAAAGAAAGCAAACAGGCGGGTGCACTCAAAAAGAATGAGACAAACCGAATATTTTTAAAAGAAAGAAAATATAAGGGCATCATCTGTTCACAAATGATGCGGTACGTTTTCGCTAAGAGAATTCTGATGTACCAACTAACCAGTTTTGAAGTCATAATCATAATCATAATAGTAAAGTTGGAAGGGACCTTGGAGGTCATCTAGCCCAACCCTATTTGAAACAGTCCTGGAAAGTCAAGAGACTGTGAATTTTTAGGGAAGTATGCAGCAAACCAGATCAAGCCACAATTAATGAATAATCAAGACGAAAACCTGGGTAATGGAATAATATTTGTGCCTAGTGGGCTAGGTCACAAAGGTCAAACTTTTTCACTCCAGCAGAGCTCGGCTTAAAAGCTTTTGCACCCTTTCCTAAAAAGTCAACAAACCAGGATTCAGATGGATGGGTGTAGATAAGGCATTCCAAATGGCAATCAATCACTCCAGTACAAACACACACATGCAAGACACACAGCTAATAGGTCTTAGTCAATACAGTCTATTTAAACAGAGGGGGGAAAAACAGCGCTATTTCCATCTGTTCCTCCACAGAGCTCATATTTTTCAATAAAATCAAGTACAAAGAACGCAAGGTCTCCCAGGTACAAAAAACACTATAGGCTCCCATTTAGATATCACTGCTCTGGATCCACACTACAGGCGGTCCTCGACTTACGACCATAATCGAGCCCAGAATTTATGTTGCTAAGCCAAGGGAGCTGTTAAGTGAGTTTTGCCCCACTTTACGACCTTACTTGTCACCGCTGTTAAGTGAGTCATTGCAGTTGTTAAATTAGTAACACCGCCGTTAAGTGAATCTGGCTTCATCCCCATCATTGCAAAAGGGGATCACATGATTCCCCCCCCCCCATCCCAGGACAATGCAACTGGCATAAATGTGAGCCAGTTGCCAAGCCTCTGAATTTTGATCACGTGACTACGGGGCTGCTGCGACGGTCGTAAGTGTGAAAAAAAGATCCTAAGTCACTTTTTTCCCAGTGCCGTTGCCACTTCAAACGGTCACTTTGTGAGCTGTTGTAAGCTGAGGACTACTTATATTCTCAAGGAAGTGAGAATGGTGTAAAAAGTCCTTTGGGTGATGAGTTGCATGCTCCAAGGGTCTCTAACCGCCTCGGGGCTGGTGGTCTGCCTTGTAGACATTAAAGGCCCAGCCTGGACTTTCTCGTAAATTGGTTACCAGGATAGGTGAGGGCCACTATCCCAACGACACCCACCGCCAGAAGATAACCTTAATGAGATGGTTTCCAACTTCTGCTGTCAGTAAGGTGGTCATTTTATTTATTTTATTTTCCTGGGCTCCAAGATCACTGCAGATGGGGACTGTAGCCAAGAAATTAAAAGACGCTTGCTCCTGGGGAGGAAAGCCATAGCAAATCTAGACAGCACACTAAAAAGCAGAGACATCACCCTGCCAACAAAAGTGCGTATAGTCAGGGCTACGGTCTTCCCAGTTGCAATGTATGGCAGTGAAAGCTGGACCATAAGAAAGGCCGAGCGCCAAAGAATTGAGGCCTTTGAGCTACGGTGCTGGAGAAGACTCCTGCGAGTCCCTTGGACTGCGAGGCGATCAAACCGGAATAAAATGTATTTGTTCTGGATCTCTTCTTTACGGGATGCTCACAGGCCCTCCATACGTTCCCTGCTGTCCTGATTCATGCCACCCACACTGGATAGACACCCCCCCCAACTCCCCCATCTGAATGCCTAAGCCCCAGGTGGCTAGTTTTGATTACAGAGTCCTGCAAAGCTATGGTCAAAAATCCCTTTTTTTCACTTAGACTTTCCTCTGCTCCGCCTCTGCTTTTCTTTTTTTTTTAAAAAAATAAATAAATAAATCTTAAAATATATGTTTTCAGTCCAGCTTTCACCAGTTAATTTTCCAAGCAGCCTTGATCATTGATTAGTATTTTCCTTTCCTGCTTAATCCCGTGGCTCTTTAATCTCCACCGGATCTTCTCGTTTTAAGGGGTGGGGTGGGGGAGAGCCGAACGTTAAATCTACATTTTTTATATTCTTTTTTTTTGGGGTCACGTTTGAAGAGTAATTTTTAAACTTGCAAACCTGGAACCCAGAACCAATCCCTCTACCGCAGTGTTTCTCAACCTTGGAAATGTAAAGACGTGTGGACTGCAACTCCCAGAATTCGCCTACTGGCTGGGGAATTCTGGGAGTTGAGATCCACGTTATCTTCAAGCTGCCAACACTGAAAAACAGTATTCTACCCTCTTACATAGCGCTTGGATTTTTTCTGAGCAATTATATATTAAAAGTGGGAAGGAGAAACCCTATCACGAGATATTAATTAGAGATCCTGGTTATCAGATCCCAGTATGCCAGCTTGCAAATCATACACTTTGCTCTTTATTACAGTGTTTCTTAATTTTTTTGGTCCCAGGACCCCTTCCCACGTTTAAAAATTACGGAAGACCACAAAACAGCTCTTGTTTGTATAGATTACATTTATCTATATTTACCCAATTAAAAATATTCATTGATGGACTCATGTAAAAATAACAGTATTAAACCATCCAATTAAAATATTTTTTTTTCAAAGAAAAAACCCCCAATCATTTTATTAATAATAATAATAATAATGAGAAAAGCTACATTCTTTTAAATGTTTTGACAATGTCTTCCATAGTTGGAAAATAATTCTGATTATTTTGGGGGATCTTCTGGACAGTGAAATGGACAGTGCATAAATTTAATAAACTGTAATGTAATGTAAAATATAATTAATATAGTAATATAATAAATATAATAATATAATATAATATAATATAATATAATATAATATAATATAATATAATATAATATAATATAATATAATATAATATAATATAATATAATATAATAATATTATAATATAATAATATAATATAATATAATATAATATAATATAATATAATATAATATAATATAATATAATATAATATAATATAATATAATTAATATAATAATTTACTACATAATAATAATAATAATAATAATAATAATAATAATAATAATAATAATAATAATAATAATAATAATAATAATAATAATAATAAATCCTCAAGGAGTCCTGAGACCACAATTTAAGAAACCCTGATCTATTTGGTTCAGATTCAGTTGCCAGATCTGAGCCATGTGAATCAGAATCTGGAAATTACCTTTGTCCAATGATGACAAATCTTTTAGGCTTGGTGTGTCAAAATTTCAGAAAATGTTTAACTCGATTCTGTTGTCGCTGCCCCCAACAAAAGAGAAACAACTGCTTGTTGTTGTTCAGTTGCTAAGTTGTGTCCGACTCTTCGCACAGACCATAGCATGCCAGGACCCCCCTGTTCTCTGTTGTTTCCCAGAGTTTGCCCAAATTAAAGTTCATTGGGTCCATGATCCTACCTAACCACTTCATCCTCTACTTTTCCCTTCTCCTTTTGCTTTCAATCTTTCCCATCATCAGGTTTTTTTTCCAATGAGTCCACTCTTTTCCTTAGGAAGCCAAAGTAGCTGAGCTTCAACTTCAGAAATTCCTTATATATTCATTTATTTTTTAAAAAAAATGCAGTCCAATCCGGTGTGGTGCTATGTATTGTATGAAGAAATGTCAAACGATTATTAAGAATGAAAAAAACGACTAAACCCAACTCATTTGAGGAGGCTTCGAAGAACTGGTAACTTCTGGAGAGTCTAGATCAGGGGTCCCCAACTCCCAGTCCGTGGACCAGTACCGCGCCACGGCATGTCAGCAACCGGTCCGCACAAACAAGCAAAGCCCCATCCGTGGGATGCAGGAAGTACACAAAACCACCCAGCCTCCGACCTGCGGAAAAATCTTTCTCCACGGAACCGGTCCCTGGTGCCCAAAAGGTTGGGGACCTCTGGTCTAGAGGCCATATGAGAGAAAGGTTACAGGAACTGGGTACGGCTAGTCTAGAGAAAAGAAGGACTAGGGGTGACATGACAGCAGTGATCCAATATTTGAGAGGCTCTTACGAAGACGAAGGGGTTCAACCTATTTTCCAAAGCACCTGATGGCAAGACAAGAAACAACGGATGGAAACTAACCAAGGAGAGAAGCAACCTGGAACTAAGGAGAAATTTCCTGACAGTGAGAACAATTAACCAGTGGAATGGCTTTGCCTTCAGGAGTTGTGGGTGCTCCATCACTGGAGGCTTTTAAGAAGAGACTAGACAGTTACTTGTCTCAAGTGGGATAGGTCTGCTGCTTGTGGAGGAGGTTGGACTAGATCAGGGCTCCTCAACCTTGGCAACTTTTTAAGACTTCTGGACTTTGCTGGCTGAGGAATTCTTGGAGTTGGAAGTCCGCACGTCTTAAAGTTGCCATGGTTGAGGACCCCTGGACTAGATGACCTCCGAGGTCCCTTTCAATTCTGTTATTCTAGGTTCTATGAGAGCACGCGCAGCCTCCAAGAATCGCACGAGAATGGGATGTGCTTTTTGAGGACAGTTGTTGGGTGCTGGCGAACACTGGCCTGTCATCCAGCATGCTGTGTGGTGTGTCACGTTTGACATGCCGCGTGTCACGGGTTCTCCATCCCTGACTTAATTCCACGGTTTCTGCTTTCGACTTAGCTGCTCTTCTCCGAAATCTCAGATTCACATTCCCTAAATTGCTAACTTGGGGCGTGTTAGCACAGGATGCTTTATAAATGCATTAGAATAACTGCGGTTCCTTCCTTCCTTTAAAGAGATTTAATTTGCGGATTCAAAAGTTACACTTCCATAAAGCAATCGCCGCTTATGCCATCCACGCCTTAATGAAAACTCGGGCGCCAAGTCCCCCCCACCCCGTTTTCCTGGAGGTGGATCAGGATGGAAAAAAATGGGCCATAAAAAATTGTAAGCTTCCCCCCCCACCCTTAAAATCCTCAATATGCGGGAAAAAAAGGACAGTGCTAATGAGATGGGGGCTGCTGTTTCTCAGCCCGAGTCAAACGCTCCACTGCTTTCTGAATAAATTGCTGGATTTAGATTTATAGCGATTCTGGTTCATCGGCCGGCTTTCTCTGTGCTTGGAGCATTTCATCAATCTCAATATGAAGGAGAATTATTTAGAAGGGCCTGCTGTTTTCATGAACACTGATGCTCTGGATTTGTTCATAAAGAGCAGGGGTTTTCAAAACAAAATAAAATAAAATAATAAAATAAAATAAAATAAAATAAAATAAAATAAAATAAAATAAAATAAAATAAAATAAAATAAAATAAAATAAAATAAAATAAAATAAAATAAAATAATAATAAAATAAAATAAAATAAAATAAAATAAAATAAAATTCAGGCTCGGGATCCTGTTAGTTAAAAAGAAAAAATATTTCCCAACTACCCAATCAGGAGGGAAAGCTCTAGCGATAAACAATTGATTGCACTTGAGTGAACTTTTTTTTTCCCCTTCAGATTTTCACCGGCTGCACACAGTCCAAAAAAAAATATCTTGAGATGCAATGGTTTCTCAACCTCAGGAGCATTGAAGATGTGTGGACTTCAACTCCCCAGAATTCTGGGGAGTTGAAGTCCACACATCTTCAACACTGCAGAGGTTGAAAAAGACTGATGGACAGGACAGGACAGGGAGAGAGAGAGAGAGAGAGAGAGATGAGAGAGAGAGAGAGAGAGAGAGAGAGAGAGAGAAGAAGAAGAAGAAGAAGAAGAAGAAGGAGGAGGAGGAGGAGGAGGAGGAGGAGGAGGAGGAGGAGGAGGAGAAGAAGAAGAAGAAGAAGAAGAAGGAAGAAGAAGAAGAAGAAGAAGAAAGAAGAAGAAGAAGAAGAAGAAGAAGAAGAAGAAGAAGAAGAAGAGGAAGAAGAAGGAGGAGGAGGAGGAGGAGGAGGAGGAGAAGTAAAATTCCTTTCAAAACAACAACATTATGTACTTCAGAAATAAAATTATGTTGGCTCGAAGAGTGATAACTAACAGACTTTTGGAAAACGTGCTAATCGGCCCCATCCCATTTTGAGAATTCACACAGTTGAAAAGCTCTTTCTCTTCCTTATAAATTATATCCCTCTAAGCACCCCAGGCGCCGTGCTAGGCTTGAAAAGGGTTCGCACAAATGAAGGAAAAGAAATAATCCGAAGGGTTGGGGGGTTGGAGGGAGTGGAAACTCTAGTGTTCCTGAAAATCCACTTTTGCTATTACTGACTATAATAAAAGCACCACTCTCAGTTAAAGGCCAGAAGCCCAAACAGGAATGCTGTCCAATTAGGGTATTATCTTTCTTGACCCTGATAAGATTTATTTAACATTTAAATGGCATCAAGGGAACACCCCTGTATAGAAGGCCACAAGCTTTGGAAAAATCAACATTAAGGCTTTATCGGGGCGCTAAAGAGCCTCTTGTTGCGGGTGAAGAAGGAGAGTGCGAAACTTGGGTTGAAACTAAATGTTAAGAAAACCAAGATCATGGCATCCGGCCCTCTCAATTCCTGGCAAATAGATGGGGAAGAAATGGAGGTAGTGAGAGATTTTATTTTCCTGAGCTCCAAGATCACCGCAGATGGGGACTGCAGCCAAGAAATTAAAAGATGCTTGCTCCTGGGGAGGAAAGCTATGGCAAATCTACACAGCATACTAAAAAGTAGAGACATCACCCTGCCAACAAAAGTGCGTATAGTCAAGGCTACGGTCTTCCCAGTTGCAATGTATGGCTGTGAAATTTGGACCATAAGAAAGGCTGAGAATTGAGGCCTTTGAACTATGGTGCTGGAGAAGACTCCTGCGAGTCCCTTGGACTGCAAGGCGATCCAACCGGTCAGTCCTAGAGGAGATCAACCCTGACTGCTCTTTAGAAGGCCAGATCCTGAAGCTAAAACTCAAATACTTTGGCCACCTAATGAGAAGGAAGGACTCACTGGAGAAGAGCCTAATGCTGGGAAAGGTTGAGGGCAATAGAAGAAGGAGACGACGGAGAATAAGGTGGCTGGATGGAGTCACTGAAGCAGTAGGTGTGAGCTTAAATGGACTCCAGAAGATGGTAGAGGACAGGAAGGCCTGGAGGAACGTTGTCCATGGGATCGCGATGGGTCGGACACGACTTCGCAGCTAACAACAACAACATTTGGGATAGCAGCCAGCAAGCAAGGACTACACAAGAAGACAGTCCTCCATTTGCGACCACATTTCTGTTGCTAACCAAGACAGTTTGTTCCATGAATTCTGCAACCTTTTCTAGCCTTTTTGCAACTTTCCTTGTGGCAGTTGTGACATGAACCACACTGCAACCAGACAGTTGTTAAAGGAATCTGGCTTTGCTTGTCAGAAGGCCGCAAAAGGTTGATCACGTGATCCTGGAGCACTGCAGCCGTCACACAGATATGAACGAAACAACCCAACGTGCTCTCTCCCAAGGCTAACATGAAGCGAACCTAATAGGTTGTGTGAATACACCAGTGAGCAATTTCCCCCACCTGGCTAAGTGCATTGCGGGAACCCAGCCCAGATTTACAATTTTAAAGCTTCTTATTTGCTCCAGAAAAGTGACAAGAATAATTCTTTTAGACGAAACCTCGGCTCCCAGGCGGTAATTCTGTAAAGATGGAAGAGGGGGGCGGGGGGGGGGAGAAGCAGGAATAATCAACAAAGAATTAATGTCCCACCTCCCAATTTTTCCTTTTACAAAATTTTTCCTCTCTTTTGTGTATGAATATATATATATATATTTGTATGTAGATCTTTGGTCATTCGGGTTTTTCCCCCATGTAGAATTGGAGGTATCAGGTATATAAAAATATAAAAACACCTTTGCCCCCCCCCCTTTTTTGGGTACCCCTGCAAGCGGATCGGAGCAGCATCCTAAAGAAAAAGACTAAAATCCCAGCTACAGAAGCGAATTCCGCCCCAGAAGGAAAGTCAAATACGTCTTCGGCTGACTACGTGGCCACTACTTCCCTGCCGTTTTCTTGGCAGCAGGAGCAGCATCCAAGCGGTTTGCCACCGCCTCCCTCTGAAAAAAATGTTTTCCACTTTTCCAACTTCCCTCCGGCCTTGGAATCTCCTGTTGGTCACCCATCGGAGAGCTAATCAAATCCAACCCTGGTGTTTTTTTTCCCCAACCTCAATTGGGCTAGGACCTGCCAGGAGAAAGTGGAACAGTCTAATGTAATGGCCATTATTAAGCCTTAAAGGGTGGTCTAATAAAAAAAAGAATAGATCTTCTGCCAAACCCATCTTTGAAGCCGGCTGGCGTCTTTTCGGACGCCCGAGAGGGCTGAGCCTCCATCTTTTAGACGTGCTGTTTGCATCTGCAAAATAATTAACCGCTCGGAACACCCGTTCCAGTTGTGGCTCCCCTTCTCACAGTTGGCTGGGAGATGAAAGCGCATCGAGCTATCTCCAAAGACCAGGAAGTTTAGAAAAGAGCTGGCTGTAAATTCATTGGAGCCGCAATTCCCTTTTATTGTTATTTACTGTCGAGGCAATTGCAACCGGCTCTCACATCTGCCCGAAGGAGGGAGGGAAGGAAAGGGAAGCAGGCCGGACTCCATAAAAGAGCAAAACCACCTTGGAGTGAGTCAGGCTGCTGGCATCTGGGTTGTGTTCCAAGCTAAGGTCTTTCCAACATTGGCAAGGGTCCCCTGGAGAATGTGGAGTCCACGGCAAGCCGTGGTTCGTTTGCGGCAAGCCGTGGTTCATTTGCGGGCAGCCTTGGTGCGTTTGACACTTCTCCTGAGATGCCTTCAAAGACTACAAGGCCAAACGCCGAAAACGGCTACACGTTTTAAAAACGTAGGCCGGTTCTGCATTCCGCAGGCACGCACCGTGTCTATATCACCCCCCCCCACAAAAAAGCTAACATAATAAACCTCGGTTGTGTAAACAGAGGCCCAGAATCAAAATCACGTGAAGTCTTAGTGCCCCTTCATGAAAACCTTAGGGAGACCACACCTGGAATACCGCATCCAGTTTTGGTCACATTACAAGAAAGATGTTGAGAGTTTGGGAAAAAAAAGTGCAGAAAAAATCCACTAGGATGATTATTTTATTTATTTATTTATTATTATTTTTTTGGGACTTATATGCCGCCCTATCTCCTGAAGGACTCAGGGCGGCTAACAACAATAAAAGACTATAATACAAATGTCAAATCCCTATTGTCAGTCCAGGTCAGCCTGATGGAAAAGAAATGTTTTAAGGCCGCGACGAAAGGACCGGAGGTCCGGGGCCGTCCGGGGAAGTTGATTCCACAGGGATCAGATTAGAGCCCTGGAGACTAAAATATATAAATATATATAAATATATCTTTTCCTTTCAAATGCCTAATACCGGTTCAATACACACCCGTTCCCTCCTCTTCGGGAGATGGCAGAATCCATGGAATAATGTTTTAAACATACATTTATGAATATGATATCAATGGATTCTGACAGGTTGCAGGAACTGGTATTGCTGGTCTAGAGAAAAGAAGGACCAGGGGTGACATAACAGCAGTATTCCAGTATTCGAGGGGCTGCCACCAAGAAGAGGGGGTCAACCTATTTTCCGAGGCACTAGAAGGCAAGACAAGAAACAATGGGTGAAAACTAATCAAGGAGAGAAGCAACCTGGAATTAAGGAGAAACTTCCTAACAGTGAGAACAATTAACCAGTGGAACAGCTTGCCTCCAGAAATTGTGGGTGCTGCTCCAACGCTGGAAGTTTTAAGAGGAAAACGGGGCAACCGCTTGTCTGAAATGGTAGAAAGTCTCCTGCTTGAACAGGGGGTTGAACTAGAAAAGCTCTATTCTGATTGAGTGTCTGCACGTAGACCCCTGGACATAGGTTCCTGACTGTAAAGATGACCATTTAGGCTGAGATTGGATGTTAGAACAGTTAGAACAATTAATCAGTGGAACGACCTGCCTCTCAGATGTTGTGAATGCTCCAAAACTGGAGGGTTTTAAGAAGAGACTGGACAGCCATTTGTCTGAAATGGTATTGATCCTCCTGCTTGAGCAGGGGGCTGGACTAGAAGACCTCCAAGGTCCCTTCCGGATTCTATTCTATTCTATTCTATTCTATTCTATTCTATTCTATTCTATTCTGTTCTGTTCTGTTCTGTTCTGTTCTGTTCTGTTCTGTTCTATTCTATTCTATTCTAATTCCATCCCATTCCCTATTCTATTCTATTCTATTCTATAATTCTATTCTATAATTCTATAATTCTATAATTCTATAATTCTATTCTATTCTATTCTATTCTATTCTATTCTATTCTATTCTATTCTATTCTTATTCCATCCCATTCACTATTCTATTCTATTCTATTTCTATAATTCTATAATTCTATAATTCTATTCTATTCTATTCTATTCTATTCTATTCTATTCTATTCTATTCTTATTCTATGCCCTATTCTATTCTATTCTGTAATTCTATTCTATTCTATTTTGTTCTGTAATTCTATTCTATTCTATTCTATTCTATTCTATTCTATTCTATTCTATTCTATTCTATTCTATTATTCTATTCTATTCTATTCTATTCTATTCTATTCTATTCTATTCTATTCTATTCTATTCTATTCTATTCTATTCTATTCTTATTCCATCCCATTCCCTATTCTATTCTATTCTATTCTATAATTCTATTCTATAATTCTATAATTCTATAATTCTATAATTCTATAATTCTATTCTATTCTATTCTATTTCTATAATTCTATAATTCTATAATTCTATTCTATTCTATTCTGTTCTGTTCTGTTCTGTTCTATTCTATTCTATTCTATTCTATTCTATTCTATTCTATTCTATTCTATTCTATTCTATTCTATTCTATTCTATTCTTATTCCATCCCATTCCCTATTCTATTCTATTCTATTCTATTCTATTCTATTCTATTCTATTCTATTCTATTCTATTCTATTCTATTCTATTCTATTCTATTCTATTCTTATTCTATGCCCTATTCTATTCTATTCTGTAATTCTATTCTATTCTATTTTGTTCTGTAATTCTATTCTATTCTATTCTATTCTATTCTATTCTATTCTATTCTTGCATTCTTATTCCTATTCTATTCTATTCTATTCTATTCTATTCTATTCTATTCTATTCTATTCTATTCTATTCTATTCTATTCTATTCTATTCTTATTCCATCCCATTCCCTATTCTATTTTACTCTACTCTACTCTCTATTCCCTTCCCTTCCATTCTGTTTATCAACATGCTGTGGCTGTGGCTGACACCTAAGCTATGGGAAGAAAACGAAAGCTGCTGACTCCAGATGGCCAACGCACTGCACAGCTTGTTGGGATGTGGCAACTGAAACTTGCAATGTTGCTCCACAGTATCATAGCCTGAAGTATTTTATTCCTAAATATTCAGCAGTCGTGCTTTCCTGCCCAGCCTCCAACCTCTTGTGTTAAAAGTAGATAAAGAGGCCAAAGGACCTTAGAGCATACCAAGTACAGGTAGTCCTTGACTTACAACCGTTCGCTTAGTGACTGTTCGATGTTACAAAGGCACCGACAAAGCGACTTACAAGCAGTCCTCACGTTTACGACCCTCACAGCATCCCCATCATCATGGGATTAAAATTTGGGCTCCGGGCAACTGGCAAGTATTTATGACATTTGTGACTTCCTGGGATCATGTGATCTCCATTTGTGGACTTCCCGGCTGGCTCAGGACAAGAAAGGTCAGCTGGGAAAAGCCGGATTCGCTTAACCAACGTGTGATTCACTTAACAACCAGGGTGATCCATTTAAAAACCGTGGGAAGAAAATGTTATAAAATCGGGGTATGGTTCACTTAACGATTGCCTTACTTAGCAACAGACGTTCTGGGCTTAGTTGTGGACGTAAATTGAGGACTACCTGTATATTCAGTTGGCGGAGGAGGGTTAGGTGGTAAGCGTAAGATAAAAGCCTCCTTAATCAAAATTGTTTGGGCCGTTGAATTTTTTTCAGGGTTGTGGATTTTGTAAACAGTTAAATAAATAATAAAAAAAGCCACGCTGTGCAGAAATTTGTGCTGTTTTAAAAGCGATAGCAAATAAGGATGCCTCTAACCTTCTTTCCCCAGAATGAAAAACTTAACCAAGTTAGCTTTGCAAAGTTGCATTTCTGCAGGCAAGCTTTTTAGGTGACAGCTAGGAGAAAGAAGGAGGAGGAGGAGGAGGAGGAGGAGGAGGAGGAGGAGGAGGAGGAGGAGGAGGAGGAGGAGGAGAAGAAGAAGGAGAAGAAGAAGAAGAAGAAGAAGAAGAAGAAGAAGAAGAAGAAGAAGAAGAAGAAGAAGAAGAAGAAGAAGAAGAAGAAGAAGAAGAAGAAGAAGAAGAAGAAACCACATCCCTCTCAAGCTTTATTCAAGAAGTACACGAACATTTTGCAAAAGCCTCATCGTAATCTACAGGAAATCTGGCTAACTTCAAGACTTGGAAAATCTGTTTTCATTTATGGACATGAAATTCTCAATTGGAAGATCGCTAGCCCTACAGGCAGAAGGAGACACACACGTACATTCCATTCTTTTTTCTTCTTTTTTTCTGGGGATGTTGTGGTTGTAAAATTACCCAGAGCACAAGGTAACAGATGAAGATTTATTTTGGAGACATGCCAAGAACCTGCCTGGTTGCTGATCCTCCACTTGACAGCAAAGTCCATGTCTGTCAAAGCTTGAGCAACCATGCCAGAAGATCCGAGCACATGGTGGAAAAAAACTCTCCCGTTTTGGCCAAGAAAGTGGCCCAAGGTAGTAGCAAGCCAGGATAGGAGAACCAGGTTAAGCAACTGACAGAGGGTTCAAAAGCTGAGACTTTTCAAATGGACTACAAATCCCCAAAATTGACAATGCTACCCACAGCCCACCTCAAAAATCTTGGGAAAGGATTTAAGAAATTATGCATTGCTGTGCTTCTCCCACTTTGTCTCTTTGTGCTAGAAACTGGGATAACCCAAGAAAGGTGGAATATCCAGGATAAATCAAAGGAAGTAAGTCTACCAGGCAATGCAAAATTAAACTGTGGAACTCCCTGCCACCAGATTCAGCCGTGTCCACCAACATGGGTGGCTCTTCAAGGGAGGTAAGGGTCTCTGTTGTTATGAACCACAATGGTTGTGCACTACTTCCAGAATTTCAGGCAAGGTGTCTTCTTGGAATCTGCCATTGCTATCATCTGTTAAATTCGCACAACATGTAAAACTCAGGTTGGCCAAACACAAGAGTCATTTCCCAATACTTACAAATAAATAACAATAATGATTATTTAATACGATGGCCGGGTCTGCTTAACATGTGAGGACAACAATTTAGTTTCCACATCATGTTGAATCTCAATCTGCCTTCAGCCTAAATGAGTCTTCCTCAACCTTGGGAACTCTTAAGACGTCTGGACTTCGACTCCCAGAATTCTTCAAGCAGCCATGCTGGCTGGGGAATTCTGGGAGTTGAAGTCCACACGTCTTAAAGTTGCCAAGGTTGAGAAACCACACGTCTTAAAGTTGCCAAGGTTGAGAAACACAGGCACAGGCAGGCAGGCAGGCAGACAGACAGATGGACACACACACACACACACACACACACAGAGAGAGAGAGAGAGAGAGAGAGAATGGATGGATAGATGGATGGATAGAGAGAGAATGGATGGATAGATGGATGGAGACAGAGAAAGAGAGAGAGAGAGAGATAGGATAGATAGATGGATAGATAGATAAGATAGATATAGATGATAGATATTTTTTCATTATCAATACAGCAAAGCTTTACCCATCTGTCTTTTAGCCTAGATTTGCATACCGCAGGATCCCATCCTCTATTTTGTGAACTATATAAGCTATGCAGTTGGCTACAAGAAGAATGCTAGTGAGGACTGCAGAAGCCTTTCTGATGCACCCAGCTTTTCCTCAGCTTTTTATTGATTCTGCTCGGTGGATAAATGCACAGTCATGCTCCACTGAGCCAGCACATAGGGGCAAGATGGACAGAAGATTATCTGAAATACTCTGATTGTTCACAAACCACCGAGTAGCTCGATTGCACCCTGAAAACTTGGTCTTGTTCCCACGAGAAAGTGTGTTATAAAAATCCATGCTGGTTTGCCCCAGAAATCTATTCTGTAATTTCCAGTGTTCCCAGGACTTTTACATCTGCAGAGCCTAATCTGATAAAAAAGATTGATTAGGAAAGGGAGATATATTAGTAACTGATGCAATTCATTTCTGTGAGATGCCCCGGAGGGAAACAGCAGGAGACTTTGAAAAAAAAGATCCAAGGTATTTATCGCATGCTAAAAATGTTCATCTGTTTCACCAAACTTTTACCTGTTAACTGATTTTAAAAATAGTAATATTTACATTTGGTATTGATTTAATTTGTACTCATTTATGGCTTTTTGCAACAGTATTTTGTTTTAATATAGTATGCCATCCTATGTCCTCCCTATATAAGCAGAAAGGAAAGTGTGTGGGTGTATAGTTGATAATAATTTTTTTTTAAAAAAAAATCAGCAGTTCTTAATCAGCTAAGCTAAGTTTTCACGTATTAGTACAGGATATGCGGGATTTAAAAAGCTATGTTTGGAGAAAGAAGGGATTTGACAGTCTTAAGCTGCAAACTGGTTCCATGTTCCTAATCTCGCTTGTGTTACCTGCAGCCTTAATGCAAACCTATTATTTTAAAAGATTGTATGAATATAGAGCATCAGATGAAGCAATCATGGCTTCGGCCATATAGCAAGTAAATGTAAATAGCAACTGTGATTTGTTGCTCAGGATGATGTATGAATCCAGTCCTTTTGCTCTAGAGCTGGGGGGGGGGGTGGTCTACAAACTTGGCAACTTTAAGACTCGTGGACTTCCATTCCCAGAATTCCTCAGCCAGCCATGCATCAACATGCTGCCTTGGGGAATTCTGGGAGCTGAAGTCCCTGCAACCCAGGTGGACAAAGACCATTCTAAAGAGATTTGGCTTCATATATTTTTACAAAGGAATTTCTTCCTGAAAGCTTTTCCCACAGTGGACTGCCTGGTAAAATAAACTTTTTTTTTCTTCCTTTTTTGAGTTTCCTGCACAAAGGTTGTTTAATTCTCTGTTTCAGGCTATTGGGCAAGAAACTCAAATCACTTTTTTTTCTACTTTCCTGCACCTGAGGTGGGAAAAGTCTTCGGTAGAAGGGGCCAGAACACCTCTCACTATCTCAAACAGACCAGACTCTGTGTGTGTGTGTGTGTGTGTGTGTGTGTGTGTCAAGGACCCCAGCCTCACTGTTCACCACAAAGTCTCGTCGGCCCCAATTGCACCGACCAACCATCCTTTTCTCGTGTTCCACCTACGATCTTTGTCGTCATCTTTGCAATCTGACATTCCCCGCATATCGAGAGAATCCAAGCTTGATCACAGACAGGCATCTTTCCCGAGATACCACCTTGGATCTTATAAAGAACTGAACAAAGGCTTGGGTTTTAGATGCCTTAAAAGGCTGAAGAGCCATAGGCTTCCTCCACGGGCTGTGTAAGACCAGGAGGCTTAAAAATAGCATGTCTGCGAAGCCAGCAGCTTCCTCTGATGGCCCCTGCCCCTCCGCTTATGGACAACAACAGCCAGGGTCAATGTCTCCATCAGCCCAGCTGGCTAGGAATTCAACAGCCCAACCCACCTGTTTTGAGAAGGCTGTAGCTCGCCTCCTTATAGCTAAATTTAGGTGGCTTTCACCCCGCTAAGACTTGCTGCGGAGAGATGCTTGAGAGCCCCCCCGATTGCTAAGATTTCTTTTTCAATCTTTTTTTCTGTTCTAGACAACTGCATCCTGCCTTGCCACCCGTTCAGGACCACAGCTGCGTAAACAGGCTTCCACGCTAGAACAGGTCAGCGCCAACAACAGTCATTCTTGTGGTTCTGTTTGAAGCAGGGCTCTTCAAACGCGGCCCTTTTATGACTCGTGGACTTCGACTCCCAGAATTCACCCCTGGCTGAGGAATTCTGGGAGTTGGGAAGTCCACGAGTCATAAAAGGGCCACCTTTGAAGACCCCTCCCCCCCCCCGGCTTGAACCATTTCTGAATGAAGCCAACCTAGAAAAGATACATCGCATTCAGACACGCACAAATCCAGCTAGCCACAGGGGAGACACAGCTTTAAAGAATGCTCTGCTGGCTCTCTTGCAGCTTTTAGGAATGAGCTGAGACGTGCTTACTTCAGTAGAACTGAGACAATATTTCAGTATTTTAAAATGTTGGGAGTCGAAAAAGGCCATGTTCTTGGGAATGCATTTCTCCATGGTTAGAGAAGTGTTTTCCAAGACAGGCAAACCCCGGATTACATTTACTTACACAGATGAAGGTCCTTGGTTCTCTCTGAGTTGGGTTGCTTTCTTACAGATGTTTCATTCCCAAATTAGGTAACATCATCAATGCAGAGATAATGTTACCTAGCTTGGTAATGAGATGTATGTGTTGTGATTCAGTGTCAGCCTGTGCTCCCAGCAGCTGAGTCCGATGAATCTGAGGAGGAGGAGGGGGTGTTTGGAGAGCCTTTGGTGTCAGAGGGAGGCTCTGATGCACTGCAGGACTCTCAGCCTGGCCCCTCCAGTCATGTTCCTCATGAGGCTCAGCTGTGTGAGGAGGAGGTGTTGGACTCAGAAGAGTCACAGCTGAATCTGTTCAGAGACGCTAGAAGCAGAAGGCAATCCAGCAGAGCAGAGCAAAGCAGAGAAAATCAATGAGGCAACTCAGTGAGAGGAGGAGAAGGCAGTGAGAAGCCATGCCTTGGGACTGTAAAAAGGAAAAAGGGGATGTCCCTGACACACAAACAGGGCCGGACATAGGCTGGAACAGAAAACAACCAAACCCAGAAAACACCTAGGACTCCACAGTTCAACCCTGAGCTACAGATATTCTCTTCTATCGGTATTTTCATAGGTATCCACGGGGTGAAGGAATGGGGCTAAGAACCTGTAACTCAGTATTTTCGTCAATGTCTTGATGCAAGCCCATAAAAGCAGAGTGTGCGACATGATGCCAGCAAGTGCGCGTCATGGTTTTATCCATCTTGGTTGTGGACACTTAAGCTGCTCAGTACAGAGGCAGGCAAACCCACCCCCCCAGCTTCTCTATCGCTCGAGCTAAATTCATTGTTGCCCCAGAATGCACATAAACTGCAAAGAGAAACATGGCTTGGACATGTTTGTGCAGTAAAAACAACAACAACCACAAATTAAAAGATTACACAAATTATCATATGATGGAATGACGAAGTTGCTTGAGGTGGGGGAACATTAACCAATTTATCTTTTGAAATTCAACAGAGAGAGAGAGAGAGAGAGAGAGGGAGGGAGGGAGGGAGGGAGGGAGGGAGGGAGAGAGAGAGAGAGAGAAAGAGAGAGAGAGAGAGAGAGAGAGAGAGAGAGAGAGAGAGAGAAGAAAGGCAGGAGACTGGAAATAGACTTTCCTGTTTCAAGTGCCCTAAGTGTCCTTACCAACAAATTGTTATTAGACAAACAGAAGATGGATAGTCATCTGTCACAAATGGCCTACGGGAGCTGGCTGGGGAATTCTGGGAGTTGTTCACACATTTTCAAGGGACCACGTTTGAGAAAGGTGGCCTAATGCAGGGGTAGGCAACCTTGGCTCTCTTATGACTCGTGGACTCCAACTCCCAGAATTCCTGAGCCAGCCACGCTGAGGGAAAAGGGAGAGGTTTCCAAGCTGAGCCATGCCGGCTGGGGAATTCTGGGAGTTGAAGTCCATGAGTCATAAAAGAGCCAAGGTTGCCATATCCCTGGCCTAAAGGATCCTACACCGAGCAGGAAGTTGGATCAGAAGGCATCTAAGGTCCCTTCCGACTCCAGAATTCAAGAATTTCCCTGGACAATGAATGTCAGGGCCGTTAGCCAAGTCTCCTCAATAACGCAACCGAAGGGCACCAAAGCTGGTCCCATCTTACCTTGGCACTGTGTCTCCTTCATGGCCGGTTCGTATCCAGCCGCACAAGTACAAGCTCCCACCGGTACCATCCACTCTCCATCCCCGTTACAGTAGAGTTTTAAGGGCACCGATACTTCCACCGCGTTGGGGATGCAGGTTCCCGGGGCGATCACCAAGGAGGTCGGCTCTGCCCCAGTCAAGGTCTCCGGGAAGACGGCAAAACCGGCAATGGTGCTGGAACATTTCTTGTAGAAGGTGCGGACGGAGATGAGGGACATGCAGGCCCCCAGATCCTGGAAGGCCAGATAGAAGCCGTTTTTGGAGAGGGGTCCAAAGCTGCGGACCTTGGTGTTCATACGGCCAGACTCCAACTTTGAGAAACTCTCGTCCGGGGCGATAGTATCCACTTTGACGTAAGGGTTCTCCATCCAGAAAGGGCTAGAAGCAGAGGCTGAGTCCGTATCCGATTCGTAATAAAAAAGATTAAAGGTCTCTTTGCAAGATCCGGGGATGTTCGGGATGCTGTTGCAATCCCTCACGGTAAACTTCAGCTCGACGTAAACCCGCTGGACGTCGTGGCGCTGAATGAACTGGGTGCGCAGCCAGTTGTTTTGATTGGCGTCTCGGACGTTGCACACTTGATACGTCCGGATGGGGTTCATGGCCTCATCGTAACCGCTGACTTCTTCCCACTACACAAAAGGAAAACGGCATTGGGGGCGTTAACGGCGCAAAAGCAGGGGAGTCTCGGGGAAAAGGGATAGGGAGGGGTTATTAGGGAAGGGCGATCTTCAGGAACGCCGTGGGATTCCCTTTTCCAAATGCAAGCTATTGTGTTTTTTTTTTTTAAAAAAGCATTCTTATTTACATTTTAAATTATTTAAAGCATTCTTATTGACATTTTAAGAGCCTTGGTGGAGCAGTGGGCTAATGCGTCCTTAAGTAACACCAGCTGCCTGCAATTAGTGCAGGTTCGCGTCCCACCAGGCTCAAGGTTGACTCAGCCTTCCATCCTTCTGAGGTAGGTAAAATGAGGACCCAGATTGTTGGGGGCAATTAAGCTGACTTTGTAATAATGCCGCTTGGGGTGTGGGTGAAAAGCCCTAATAAGCAGGCATATACATAGAATGAAGGCTATTGCTAAGCACATTGATTTGTGCTTCTTAGATTGTAAGCCGCCCTGAGTCTTCGGAGAAAGGCGGGATATAAATGGGATTAAAAAAAATGCTTTTACAATCAATGCAGAGAAAGGAAAGGAACAAGCCCCCAAAATAATTACAGGTAGTCCTTGACCTAATCGTTTGTTTGTTCAAAATTACAACGGCACTGAAAAAAAAATCAACTTATGGGCATTTTCATATGATGACCCTTGTTGCAGCAGCAGCATCCCCAGGGCCATATGGTTGAAATTTGGAAGCTCGGCAACTGGCGTGTACTTACGACGGTTGCAGTGTCCCAGGGGTCACGTCATCCGTTTTTGCAACCTTCTGACAAGCCAAGTCGATGGGGAAGCCAGATTCACTTAAGAGCCCGGTTACTAATTTAACCGCCGCAGTGATTCACTTAACAACTGTGGCAAAAAGGTCGTAAAATGGGGCAAAAGTCACTTAATGACTGTCTTGCTTAGCAATGGGAATTTGGGGCTCAACTGCGACTGCAGGTCAAGGGCCACGTATGTAATAGAAATACATATGTTCTCAAAGAGGAAAAAAAACATTTAAAAAGTGTTTTAAAAATGAAAAAAAATACAAGAGAAACGAAAAAAAGAGTATAATAGTCAACAATTACAATTCTCTACTTAACTAATGTAAATATTATTCAAGTGCATACATATTTATTTCTAGTACACTTATGTAACTATCGTTCTTTTTTTTTAATGTGCCGCATTGTGTATAAACGAGTTCCATATTTTATTAGTCTTGTTTATACGAAGTTGACGTCTGTAGGCAATCTGCTCATAGGTGGCAAGTCAGGTCTTTGGCCTGCTGTGTGCATGAAGATATATATTTTTTCCATTTCAAATGAAAACTATTTGGAAATTTTAGGTGTGATGATGGAAGAGTAATTTGCTATTATGCAGGCAAATCCTTCTATATAAACTAGATATCCTGGGAAACTTTGCACTGTTTCTCTTCCTTTGCGAAATTCGCTTTCTACTTGTCATTGTTTATTCTTAGTGTGGATTACAGGTAGTTCTCGACTTACGACTTCGATTGAGCCCAACATTTCTGTTGCTAAGTGAGACATTCCTTAAATGAGCTTTGCCCCATTTTACAGCCGTTCTTGCAACAGTTGTTAAGTGAGTAACTGAGTAACACGGTTGTAAAGCCAATCGGCCTCCATCAGTGACTTGGCTTGTCAGATGGTCGCAAAAGGGGATCACGTGACCCACGGGACACTGCAACCGTCACAAATATGAGTCAATTGCCAAGCGTCTGGATTTTGATCACACGTCTACAGGGATGCTGCAACAGTCTTAAGTGTGAAAAATGGTCGGAAGTCCCCTTTTTCAGCGTCATCGTAACTTCAAACGGTCACTAAATGAATTGTCGTAATTCGAGGACTGCCTTATACAGTAGGGTGGAGGGCAGAGAATGAAAGTTCTCTTTTGTCTATTGAGAATCTCCTTTAATATCCGGCCTCTTTTATATCAAAAGTGACACTGCCTCAATGCCTGCCTGTATCATAAGGACGGAAAACGGGGGGAAGATTTGCTTCAAATCTTCAGATTGCAGGACTAACATGCATCATGAGGTAATGCCTCCTCTGAAATCGCGAGAAATTTAAATTTCAGAGGCCAAGAGTGGGATCTCTTTCTTTACGCCACATTTTATCACTTAAATCTCCAAGGTTTTGCCATACCTACGCAGGTGGTCCTTGACTTAAGACTATTTGTTTAGTGACCATTGGAAGGTACCATGTCCTCGCACTTAGCGACCATTGCAGCATCTCCACAGTCATGTGATCAAAATACAGTGCTTGGCGTGTATTTAGAATGGCTGCAGCAGTCCTGGGATCAGAGGCCTGGAGACTAAAACGTACGAAGAACGGCTGTGGGACTTGGGTTTGGCTAGTGACTAGTCCAGGGGTAGGCAACCTCGGCTCTTTTATGACTCATGGACTTCAACTCCCAGAATTCCTGAGTCAGCTATGCTGACTCAGGAATTCTGGGAGTTGAAGTCCATGAGTCATAAAAGAGCCGAGGTTGCCTACCCCTGGACTAGTCTAAAGAAAAGAAGAAAGAGGGGAGACATGATAGCAGTGTGCCAGTGTCTGAGGGGGCTGCCACAAGGCCAAGGGGGTCACTTTGTTCACCAGAGCACCAGAGGGCAGGATGAGAAACTATGGCTGGAAACTGATCAAAGAGAGAAGCAACCTGGAATGAAGGAGAAACGTCCTGACAGTGAGGAGAATCAGCCAGTGGAACAGCTTGACTTCAGAAATCGTGGGCGCTCCATCACTGGAGATTTTTAAGAAGAGACTAGACATTCAACTGTCCGAGATGATATAGGTTCTCCTACTTGAACAGGGGGCTGGACTAGAAGACCCCCAAGGTCCCTTCCAGCTCTATTCAATTCTAAGATTCTGTCTGCAACCTTCCCAGATGGCATCTGACAAGCGGAGTCAGTGGGACAAGCCAGATTCACTGAACCACATTTGTGATTCACTTGAAAAACTGCAGTGACTGGCTTAACAACCGTGACAAGAAGGCCACTTGACGTTTTGTGCGGCTCACTTAACAACGGCCTTGCTTAGCAACAGAAATATTGATCCTATTTGTGGTCGTAAACTGGAGGAGAAGCTGAGAGAAATCAACAGCTATCTCGCCTGTCTGCTCTCCGAGGTCCTTCGTCATCTAAAACAACCCAAGGCTTCATCCAAAAAGGGGCCCTTTTTCTTCGATTTATATTAAAACCAATTCCCATTTGTCCCAAAAGTGCTTTTTCTTGAAGACCACTTGGAGGTTTATCTGTCCCCTCAGGGTCACCTGAGATAAATCTCCAGATAAACCTCCAAGTGGCCTCAACGATCCTCAGGAAGAGGGCTAAACGACCAGATGACTGTAAGGAATATAAATCCTTCCCTGGTCCAACATTCAGTCAGAACCGAAGAAGCTTCTTCGGATGAGAAGCGAAATGTCTTCAAGGAAAAACAAAGAAAGTCCAGTTGCCTTTTGGGAAGAAAAAAAAAAAAGCATCTTTGGGACATCTATAGACCTGGATGGCTGAGAATCTCCACAGACAAATTCCCATTTGAGAGTGGATGAGCTGCAAAAGCACCAGCCGAGCAAAAAGAAAAAATGAAAATCTGCACAGCGTCAACTAGCAAACGTGACTCGACCTCGAAACTTGAAATCCAAACAGAAAATGATACAAACAAGAGACAACTTTAGCAGGTCCTTGCAGCGTTCCTAGCTCAGGCTTGGGAGAGAGGGAAGGGGAAAAAAAAGAAAAAGCTTCACCTATCAACTCTGACTGGTGCAAAGAGAAGATGGACAGATTCCTCCCCACCTCCACCCCGGCATCCACGGACCGCCAAGCCTTCCTTGTTTGGAAATGAGATTCGGTGGGGGGAAAAAAAAAAAAAAACACGGCGAAGCCACTTTGCATTCTGAAGTGGGGGCCGCCTACTCAAAGAAAAACCTAAAAAAACTTTGGTGAGCAAAAGGTGGGGAAGGAGAGAAGCGGGGAGAAACAGCCATTCCAGCCGCTAACTGCTTCTAAATGCAAAATCTTTTCTGGCAGGTTAGGAAAGTCAATAAAGGTGTTAATGAATAACACCATCCAGTAAAACCAATAAACAGAGGGGGCCTGAGAACCCTTAGTGCCCACAGGGCAAATGTTTGCTTCCCAACAACCTAGGACTGCTTTGGAATACATCAACCTGTTCAAAAACATGGGTGATAGAAACCTGGGATGGAGCTTGTATCCGAAAGTTAGGCTTTCGCATCATTTATAACAGAATCAATTAAGAACAAGAAAAGATTAACTAAGTTGGAAGGGACCTTGGAGGTCTTCTAGTCCAACCCCTTGCTCAGGCAGGAAACTCCATATATATATATACACACACACACACACGCACACACAGTATACAGTATAAGGTAAAGGTAAAGGTTCCCCCGCACATGCGTGCTAGTCGTTTCCGACTCTAGGGGCCGGTGCTCATCTCCGTTTCAAAGCCGAAGAGCCAGCGCTTGTCCGAGGACGTCTCCGTGGTCATGTGGCCGGCATGACTAGACGCCAAAGGCGCACGGAACGCTGTTACCTTCCCACCGTAGTGGTCCCTATTTTTCTACTTGCATTTTTACATGCTTTCGAACTGCTAGGTTGGCAGAAGCTGGGACGAGTAACAGGCGCTCACTCTGTTACGCGGCACTCGGGATTCGACCCGCCAAACTGCCGACCTTCTGATCGACAAGCTCAGCGTCCTAACCCACTGAGCCACCGTATACAGTATACAGTATATATATATATATATATATATATATATATATATATATATATATATATATATATATATATATATATATACAGTACACACACACACACACACACACACACACACCAATGGATGGAAACTAATCAAGGAGAGAAGCAACCTGGAACTAAGAAGAAACTTCCTGACAGTTAGAACAATTAACCAAGGGAACAGTTTGCCTTCAGAAGTGCTCCAGCACTGGAAATTTTTAAGAAGAGACTGTCTTTAAGGGTACAGGGTTTCCTGCCTGAGCAAGGGGTTGGACAAGATGACCTCCAAGATCCCTTCCAACATCATCATCATCACATCATTATTATTGATCATCGCATAGTCAGCCAGATGTTCAGACTGGATTTGGCACTTTTGTCTACCTATCGAGTCCTTACCAAGGACCTGGGATAGGCAGATGTGGATGTTTGAGGGTATTACAGATATTGTCACGGGATGAAAGCAGTTCCTCGTAAGGCTGGCTTTTGCAATTGACTAATGGCAAATTTGTCAATGCCAGTGGTGTTCAAGTGTTGCTCCAGTTGTTTTGGGATTGCACCCAAGGCGCCTATAACTATTACTACTGTTGTTGTTCTTGTTATATTATTATTATTATTATTATTATTATTATTATTATTATTATTATTAATTATTATTATTCCTAGGAGGATGGATGCTTACCAAACCTCTAGGGGCAGAGTGCTCCATAGGCCAGGGGCTTCCATGGAATAGGCAAGGTTCCTAGCTCCCATAAGATGGCAAAATTAAGAGAAGACCTAGAACTAAGGAGGGTCGCTTCTGAGCCTCTTACGGTACCCACTACCCAGCTGAGGGCTGTGCTGTCTCTTATCTGATCCTTCCCTGTCTGCCAAGGTCTTTCCCACACACCATTATGAAAGCATTGAAGGCCTGGCTTTCCCCCAAGCACTAGGATAAGATTGGAGGACTGACCCTCAGAAACTGGCACCAGGTTTCTTTGTTTTTTAATCTGTTTAACATGTTTAGTTTTATAGCTTTAATATGGCTTCGTATGCTGTTTTAACTTTGGATTGGGAGCCGCCCAGATTTGGTGGTTATATAAGCATTTTAAATAAGTCAACCAATAAATGTTTCGATCAAGGAGAACATTTGTAGCTCCCGGGGTCCTTGGTACTCTCTGAGCTTGATCGGTCTCTTGCAGACGTTTCACTACCCAAACTAGTTTAACTTTATCAGCGTTGCACTGATGGCGTTCCCTAGTTTGGTAATGAAACGTCTGCAAGAAAACAACTAAGCTCAGAAAGCAGCCAGGACTCCTCAAATAGAAATTTATTGGGCTGTAAAGGTGACATTGAAAGAGCTGTACTTTCAGATTTGGAAGACTCCCTTAATGTAACAGAAGAACAGAGTTGGAAGGGAACTTGGAGGTCTTCTAGTCAACCCCCCCCCTGCTCAGGCAGGAAGCCCTATAGACCATTTCAGACAAAAGCTTTACAATAAAGTAGAATTAGCTTATCCGGACGTGTTTCCTGTCTGGTCTATCTGGTAAGGCTGACATTCCTATTTTCATAATTTACAATAGCATTCCTGCATGTCAGGTTCGGCTGAGAGAGAGGGAGACAGCGGAAGAAGCTCAAAGTCACCCAGCCAGCTTCTGGGCCTAAGGCTGATCTAGAACCCATGGGTTCTTGGTCTCTAGCCCAGTCCCTTTTAACCACTACACCAAACTAGTTCTCAACCTAATTGTTTACCTCTCTGTTCTTCCTTAAAGGCCAAGTTAATTATATTTCATGAAGGCGGTCATAAGAGTCTCATTTCCATATGCACAAGGCAGCCAACATTTTTGCCCTACCCCACGTGAAATGGCCTTTTTTTCCCCACAAAAAAAAACAACAAAAACCACAAACCACCTTCCAAATTACAGAAATGTTTACCCATATGCAGTTTCTGATGTTGGCTTCCCCCCCAAAATGCAAGTTTTCCAGTGATCAGATTTGACACAATTTTTAGGGGTTCCAAGATTGTAAGCCTGACAGGTAGATTTTTTTTTTCCCCCTCACGGCCACCACACAGGGCTGGAAAGAAGCTTCAAAGCAGCCGATGAACCCAGACAGATGAAGGAAACGTGAGAAAGAGAAAGAAGAGAGGAGGAAGGAAGGAAAGAGAGGAAGGAGTTTATTTTCCCATTTAGATGAAGTTCAGCATCTTTCCCAATCTCCCTTCCCAGAAAAAAACAGCACATCTTACCCCGGTTTCTGGATGAGCTGTCCACGCCAACTCGGACGTCACCCACTTGGTGTCCATCAACGTTTCTAGAGAGGGGAAAGAGAAAAAAAACACAATCAATATTCCAAAAAACCTGAAACACTCTGGATCAGGGGTCTTCAAACTCGGCCCTTTTATGACTCATGGACTTCAACTCCCAGAATTCCTCAGCCAGCATGCCTGGCTGAGAAATTCTGGGAGTTGAAGTCCATGAGTCATAAAAGGGCCGAGTTTGAAGACCTCTGCTCTGGATGGTCTAAAATGGCGGCGCAGGACGACGGGAACGTTAATCTGCCAGATCCGGAGGGCACAGGTCGTCCTTGACTTACGACCACAATTGAATCCGCAGTTGCTAAAGACGCTGAAGTGAGCTCGGCCGCCTTTTATGACCTTTCTTGCCACGTTTGTTAAGTGAATCACTGCAGTTGTTAAGTTAGTCACACGGTTATTCAGTGCATCTGGCTTTCCCATTGTCAGCAGGTCGCCAAAGGGGAAATCACAGGACCCCGGGACACTGCAACCGTCATAAATACGTGTCAGTCGCCAAGCGGCCAAACTTAGATCATGTGACCAGGGGGGAGGAAGGGAGGTGCTGCGACGGTTGTAAGTGTAAAAAAAACCGGTCATCAGTCATTCTTTTCAGTGCCGTTGTAACGTTAAACGGTCGCTAAATAAACTGTCGTAAATGGAGGACTACCTGTACTTCATTCAATTCTGCCAGCAAACAAAGAAACCACCACCAACAAAGATATAGTGATGTGTTGATTCCCCTCAGGAGATGTCCACAACGGTTAAAAAAAAATGAAAAGGGCATGCTGCAACCATCGTAAGTGGGGAAGAATGGCCCTAAGTCCCTTCTTTCGGCGCCCTTGTAACGTCGGACGGTCACTAAATGGCTGGTTGTAAGTTGAGGACCACCTGTATCACCCTCCTGGCCCCCTCCCAAATGCTCCCCTTGGCTTTAGCCAAAACACCCGGAAAAAGTCCCTACTTCTCTCTCCTCTCCTCCCACACTTTGCAGGCGTGGGCCTCTACTCTGGCTGAACACGGCCCCGTTCCCACGACTAGGGTGGTGCAGCCGGTTTATCCGGCAAGGAAGAAGAAGCAGGCTGCTCTTCTGTTATTCCCTTTTTGGCACTCTTCCCTCGGATGTGTTTTGAATAAAGGGGAGAGAAGAAGAATTTGACCGTCTGGCCAACATTCCGACAGACAGTCGATGATTAGTTGCCAAACCTCCTTGTCAACATTCCCCAAAGAGACTCCAGTTCCAACCCCAGATTGGGGTGAAGGGAGGAAGGGTGGACCAGGACTCTCCGGGAACGCACTAAATCACCGAGATGGAAAGCTGCTGAGACTGGGATTAGCTAAGCCTGACCCGAAGCAGCTGCGCCAGGCTGCTTGACAAGCCTGCAAGAGTCTGCAGCAGAGAGAGAGAGAGAGAGCAGGGCCCAAGAGGCATGGCATGTGACGGGGGGTGGGTGGGTGGGTGGGCAGAAGGATAACAGAATGATAGAGCTGGAGGTGGAATTTAGAACAGAATAGAGCTGGAAGTCCTTAAAGAGATGGGAGTACCAGACCATCTTATTTGTCTCTTGAGAAACCTATATGCGGGCCAAGAAGCAACAGTGAGAACTGGACACGGAACCACTGATTGGTACAAAATTGGGAAAGGAGTCCGGCAAGGCTGTATACTGTCGCCCTGCCTATTTAACTTATATGCAGAGCACATCATGAGAAAGGCAGGGCTAGATGAATCAAAAGTTGGAATTAAGATTGTCGGAAGAAACACCAACAACCTAAGATATGCAGATGATACCACTCTAATGGCAGAAAGTGAAGAGGAACTGAAGAGTCTCTTGTTGCGAGTGAAGAAGGAGAGTGCAAAAGTTGGGTTGAAACTAAACATTAAGAAAACCAAGATCGTGGCATCCAGCCCTCTCAATTCCTGGCAAATAGATGGGGAAGAAATGGAGGTAGTGACAGATTTTATTTTCCTGGACTCCAAGATCACCGCAGATGGGGACTGTAGTCAAGAAATTAAAAGATGCTTGCTCCTCGGGAGGAAAGCCATGGCAAATCTAGACAGCACACTAAAAAGCAGAGACATCACCCTGTCAACAAAAGTGCGTACAGTCAAGGCAACGGTCTTCCCAGTTGCAATGGATGGCAGTGAAATTTGGACCATAAGAAAGGCTGAGCGCCAAAGAATTGAGGCCTTTGAACTATGGTGCTGGAGAAGACTCCTGTGAGTCCCTTGGACTGCAAGGTGATCCAACCGGTCAGTCCTAGAGGAGATCAACCCTGACTGCTCTTTAGAAGGCCAGATCCTGAAGCTAAAACTCAAATACTTTGGCCACCTAATGAGAAGGAAGGACTCACTGGAGAAGAGCCTAATGCTGGGAAAGGTTGAGGGCAAGAGAAGAAGGGGACGACGGAGAATGAGGTGGCTGGATGGAGTCACTGAAGCAGGAGGCGTGAGCTTAAATGGACTCCAGAAGATGGTAGAGGACAGGAAAGCCTGGAGGAAAGTTGTCCATGGGGTCGTGATGGGTCAGACACGACTTCGTAACTAACAACAACAGAGCTGGAAGGGACCTTGGAGGTCTTCTAGTCCAGCCCCCTGCTGAAGGAGGAAAACGTATACCATCTCAGACAAGTGAATGTCCAGTCTCTTTTTAAAAACCTCCAGTGATGGAGGGCCTATGATTTCTGGGGGTAAGCTGTTCCACTGGTTAATTGTCCTCACTGCTAGGAAATTTCTCCTTAATTCCAGGTCTTTGGTCAGTTTCCAACCCTTGTTTCTTGTCCTGCCCTCGGGGTGCTTTGGCGAATAGTTTGATCCCCTCTTCTCTGTGGTTTAGTGACTGTTCGAAGTTACCACGGTACTGGAAAAAGTGACTTATGACCTTTTTTCCACACTTATGACCGTTGCAGCATCCCTAGGGTCGTGTGATTTAGATTTGGATGCTTGGCATCTGATTCACATTTATGACGGTTGCAGTGTTCTGGGGTCATGTGATCCCCTTTTGTGACCGTCTGACAAGCAAAGTCAAGGGGGGAAGCCAGAGTTACTTAACCACCGCGTTACTAATTTAACAACTTCAGTGATTCGCTTAACAAACGGGGCAAGCAAAGTTGTAAAATGGGGCAAAACACCCTTAAAAACGACTCACTTAACATAAATTTTAGGCTCAATTGTGGTCATAAGTTGAGGACTACCTTTATAATAACCAGATAGCCTGGAGATAAAATATTTGGATTTCGGCTGTAGCTTCTTTGGAAGAAAAGGAAGACCCAATACAATAAATATATTATAGTCCAAGCTTGGTCATAGAAGCACCCCTCGATAATTACAAAAGCACAAGCCATAATTTGCAGGAAAAAACTCATTTTGAAGCTTAGTTAGCAGAGTGATTAATCCAGCCAGGAACATGTCATCCCAATCCAATCCTTCCGAAGAAACATTTTACAAGTCCTCTTACGAACGCTTGGGAGTCTGTCCACCTTGTACAGGTTAAGACTAGTTTTATGGGATCAGGCCAAGGCCAGAAGTTTGTTTCTCAGTGTGGATAATCAGAGGGTTGTGAGGACTGACAAACAAGTGACAAGGACTCCATTTCTCCCACTGTTGTCCAACTTGGAGGAAACATGGAGTCTTCAAGACTAATAGCCCCCAACCAACATGTCCTCGATTCATGGATCCAATTCTACTATTAGCACGGATGATGTTACCGTTGCATTTGGGTAATGCAACGTCTGGAAGAAAACAACCAAGCTCAGAGAGCACCAAGGACCCCTCCCTGATGCAATTCCCTTTTCAAGCCATCCAAGAGTTAGTGGACAGCATTGTGTCATGCGCAATGAATCCCACAAGTTCATGATGGAAGTTAGCGTACTTGAAAGCACTTTTCCAAGTGTGCTTTCCGTGCCTGTCTACCAAATAAGCAATCTGGGGATTAATTAACCCTGCATATAGCCCCCGTTGGGGGATCGGTACTCAGTCATGCCAATAAGAATATTAGCTGGTGAGAATAGGTTGTTCCAAATTACTCTAACGTCTTTTTCAGGGCTGGAAAAAATCCACTTTGGTTGGTAGTGTTTACAAGGAATCCTGGTTCCTTTGTGATCTCTGAGCTTGGGTTGTTTTCTTGCAGATGTTTCATTTCCCAACTTGGGTGCTGATGATGTTACCTAGTTGGGTAATGAAACGTCTGAGAGAAAACAACCAAGCTCAGAGACCACCAAGGGTTCCACAGTTCAATCCTGAGCTACAAATATTCTCTTTTATTGGAATCTTGGTTTACACAGAGGACGCACCTCTCTTGTTTTATCCCACAGGAAGTTGACAAAATGGACTTTCTCCCTGGGCACCAAACATCTCTGGAGGAATTTCTCACACAAGAGAGAGGAATCTAGGCATCCATAAAGTCCTTCTGAAGTGTAAGCTGGTTTCTACAGCGGGAAGACTCTATATGGCTGCAAGCTTTTGCAGAAACAGGATTTTCCAGAAAAATCAATCACTGCAACAACAAAGCTGCATCAAAAACAAGGGATGAAGGAAGTCCAACCTTTTAGGCAACTACAACTAATAAGTGGAGAGGCCTGGTATATGTGTGTGGTGAAACAGAGTTCTTGAAGAAGAACACCCTTCGCTGCAACAATTTTCATTAGCCACAAAAATGCAAAGACAGGATTTCAACTTTTGTTGTAAGAACTCTTAAGGCAGCCACATGGGCTAGAATTATTTATTTATTTAATTTATATGCACCCTTTACGGGAGCACCACACACCGTTTCCTCCTTTCGTGGTTTCCCACAAGATCCCTGAAATGGTAAACTAAGCAAAGTCACGCGGGGAGCTTTGGTGCTCCTGGGATACTACAGGTAGCCCTTGACTTAGGATCACAACTAAGCCCCCCAAAATCTAATCAAGCCTTAAAAAATCCCAATTTTGTTGCCTCAAAGGAATCCTATCCCTTACATGTCTTGATGGCAGTTTGTATACGTTGAGCTAAGGATCAATTTTGCCGTTGATCGTGAAATGTAATTCTTTCAAATTGATTGTGAGTGGTTTTATGTATAGTTTTTAACTTAACAATTATAATAATAAAGTTGGAAGGGACCTTGGAGGTCATCTAGTCCAACCCCCTGCTCAGGCAGGAAACCCTATACCATTTCAGACAAATGGCTGTCCAGTCTCTTCTTAAAAACCTCCAGTATTGGAGCATTCACCGCTTCTGGAGGCAGGTTGTTCCACTGGTTAATTGTTCTAACTGTCAGGAAGTTTCTCCTTGTTTTATTGGATTTGTTTTTTTTTACCTTTTGTGAGCTGCCCAGGGTCACTTAGAGGATATGGGTGACCATACAAATCAAAATAGTAATAATAATAGAAAATGAAAAAGCTGAAGTGTTCTGGGACTTTAGAATTCAAACAAACAAGCAGCTGCCACACAAGACCCCAGGTGTAACTATTGCCAATAAGAAAGAGAAAAAAAAAAGTCTGGATAATGGATGCTACAGTTCTTGGAGACAGCAGAACAGAAAAGAAATTGGAGACAATCACAAAATACAAAGACCTACAAATAGGAGTAGAAGGACCGTGACAAAAGAAAGCAAAGGTAGTACCAATACGAAAATAGGGACCTCGGGTGCAATCCCAAAACATCTGAAGTGCCACTTAAACACTATCACCCACTGACAAAATCATTAACAGTCAATTGCAAAATGCGGCTTTGCTTGGAATAGCTTACATCCTGTGTCAATACCTTTAACCCTACGAAACTGTCTATCCCAGGTCCTTGGGAAGGACTCAACCCGTGCAGCTAGTCCCCAATCTTTTTGGCACCAGGGACCTAGTTTTGTGGAAGACGGCTTTCCCACAGACGGGATGTGTGTGTGTGTGAAGAAGAGTGCGCAGTGCAGCCTAGATCCCTTGCGGGTGCAGTTTACAATCAGGTTTGCACTCCTATGAGACTCTCATGCCTGATGATCTGAATGCAATTTTCAGAAGATTGGAGGGGAGCTGAGAATTATGGGGGTTGAGCTCCCAAAATACTTAGGGTAAGGAAGATTAATTTATCCTTCCTCTCTCTCTCTCTCTCAAGCTAAAAAGACTGCTAAATGCAACTGAAACTCACTAAATACAGATTACGTGGTCCGCTACGGCAAGTCTGAACAGCATTCAGACAGGCAAGCTCCATAAAAGGCTTCCCTAAACTGGGAAATGTATCTATTAATTATATTGGTGAAATGCATTTCGCTCCATTTACGATTTAAAAATAATTTCCAGAAAAGAGAATCCACAGACTGCGCCTGTCACCAAGTGCAGGGGAGCAAGCTTTAAACATTTCCCCAGAGGGTTAATCACACGGCTGGCCTCCTGTTCCTCCCGCGGCGTCTGAAAAGGCTGGGAGGTTGGGTTTTTTCCCCCGCCGGGCGTCTCCGTGATTTCATCTCATTTGGAGTCGATGTTGCTGGTAAGATTTTGGCCCCTGAATTTGCTTGGCTTGGCTTGGCTCACCCTGGAATGGGAGTAAGCTGAGCCCAGCTCAAGGAACAGCAGGCCAATCAACCAGAAGAAAGCATTGAAAAAAATGCCTGCGGGGGGGGGGGTGGACTCCAAAATAGCTCCTTGGATCTTTGTCCTGCCAGGCAAGGCTGTTCCCTATCAGGAGCTGAACTCTGGCCAGGGATGTGCTCTCCGAATCTCGGATCCACATTTTGTACAGATGTGATTGACTTGTATCTCGCCTTTTATTGTTTTTCAAATAACCCCAGGCGGCAAACATATCCAATAGACCAGGGGCCTTCAAACCTGGCCCTTTTACGACTTGTGGACTTCAACTCCCAGAATTTCTCAGCCAGGCGTGCCTGACTGAGGAATTCTGGGAGTTGAAGTCCACAAGTCGTAAAAGAGCCAAGTTTGAAGAACCGTGCAATAGACTTCTCTCCTCCTCCTTTCCCCACAACCACCCTGTGAGGTGGATTGGGCGAGAAAGAGAGAGTGACTGGCTCCAAAGACACCCAATTGGCTTTCAGGTGGCACTAGAACTCACCGTCTCCTGGTGATTGGCTCATTTAGACAGTTTGCATGCCTAAGGCAGGACTAGAACTCACCGTCTCTTGGTGATTGGTCCAATTTCATCCAGCCGACTTTCATGCCTAAGGCGGGACTAGAACTCACTGTCTCCTGGTGATCGGCCCACCTAACCAATTTTCATGCCTAAGGAGGGACTAGAGCTCACAGTCTCCTGGTGACTGGCCCATTTAGCCAGTTTGCATGCCTAAGGCAGGACTAGAACTCACCGTCTCTTGGTGATTGGTCCAATTTCATCCAGCCGACTTTCATGCCTAAGGCGGGACTAGAACTCACTGTCTCCTGGTGATCGGCCCACCTAACCAATTTTCATGCCTAAGGAGGGACTAGAGCTCACAGTCTCCTGGTGACTGGCCCATTTAGCCAGTTTGCATGCCTAAGGCAGGACTAGAACTCACCGTCTCTTGGTGATTGGTCCAATTTCATCCAGCCGACTTTCATGCCTAAGGCGGGACTAGAACTCACTGTCTCCTGGTGATCGGCCCACCTAACCAATTTTCATGCCTAAGGAGGGACTAGAGCTCACAGTCTCCTGGTGACTGGCCCATTTAGCCAGTTTGCATGCCTAAGGCAGGACTAGAACTCACCGTCTCTTGGTGATTGGTCCAATTTCATCCAGCCGACTTTCATGCCTAAGGCGGGACTAGAACTCACTGTCTCCTGGTGATCGGCCCACCTAACCAATTTTCATGCCTAAGGAGGGACTAGAGCTCACAGTCTCCTGGTGACTGGCCCATTTAGCCAGTTTGCATGCCTAAGGCAGGACTAGAACTCACCGTCTCTTGGTGATTGGTCCAATTTCATCCAGCCAACTTTCATGCCTAAGGCGGGACTAGAACTCACTGTCTCCTGGTGATCGGCCCACCTAACCAATTTTCATGCCTAAGGCAGGACTAGAATTCTCCATCTCTTGGTGATTGGTCCAATTTCACCCAGCCGACTTTCATGCCTAAGGCGGGACTAGAACTCACTGTCTCCTGGTGACTGGCCCCACCTAACCAATTTTCATGCCTAAGGTGGGACTAGAGCTCACAGTCTCCTGGTGACTGGCCCATTTAGCCAGTTTGCATGCCTAAGGCAGGACTAGATCTCAATCTCTTGGTGACTGCCCCAAAAGTCAGCCAGCCAGCTTGCATGCCTAAGGCAGGACTAGAACTCACAGTCTTTTGGTGATTGGCCTAAGGCAGAACTAGATCTCAAGGATCCTGGCTTCGTATCCATTACCCTACTGGTTCTCCTGAAAGACAGAGGTAGCACAAGGAAGGAAGGGGTATGCCGAGAGAGATAGAAGAAACCCCGATCCTTAGAATAATTACGGTAGAAAGCTCAGAGAGGGGTCAACCACAAAAGGAGAGGTGAGCAGGATAGGTGAAAGAGAAAAAGGAGAAAAAAAAGGGAAGAAATGACTTCGGTGTCTTATTTTAACACGTTGAAAAGGTGAATGGAGGCTGCCTATCCCACTTGGTCATCCAGTGTGAAGAGCAAACAGATTCATCAGGGGCCTAACCCTCTTGGATCTGTTGTTCTTGAACTCAGGGGAGGCAAGAGACCTTGCAGCAGTGGACACATGTGTTCTGTACCAGCCTGCTACGGCCCTGCAGCAAAAGCAGGGACAACCCCTTTACAAACGGCAAGAGGCTGGAATAAAGCCTGCCAAGTTTATTACCACAAAAACAAACGGAACAAGACAAACCAAGAAACAGGAGCTTTAAGAAACATGAACTATCCAAGCGGTTGATTTCAGCAAACCAGCCCTCCCACACATTCCCCTTGTATAGAGTTCAGGGCGTGGCTTCTCTCTGCCTCCTTCCGAGGAGCCCCATTGCCTTCCTCTGTTTACTCCTAATTGACTGCCTCCTGTGTCTGGTGTCCTTGAACAGGGCCAGCTGTGGGTCATCTTCATCCACACTGTCAGGCTCACACAGCTGGGTCTCTGTGGTGACCAAGTGGGAGGGGCCTGGCTGAGGGCTCTCATCAGCAAGATCTTCAACCCCCTCAGCAAGGTCTTCAACACCCCCCTCCTCCTCCTCTGAGTCATCCGACCCAACTGCTGAACCCACAGGCTGACCCTGAATCACAACAACATGCTGGAGGAAAGCTTAGTTCAAAGAGCAATCAAGTTACACTAACGCATCCATCCAGTAACAAGGAGATTTTCCATCTGCAAAGGAGTGCTAAAAATAAAGATGGTCTGCATCTTACATCTCCCTCCCCCTTTAAATTGGATAACTTCTCCTCCAAATCCCTAGGGTGAAAAAAAAGGCTTTTAAATCTTACCATTTCTATAGCAGGGAACATGGCCACGAGTTTGACCCTTATTGCAAGAAAAGAGGCTGTTTCTATGCAGCAAATGGTAGATTCTGTGTTTTTTCAACCTGGGCAACTTTAAGAGGGGTGGACTTCAACTCCCAGAATTCCCCAGCCAGTTTGCCACAGTTGTTAAATGAATCCCTTAACGTGGCTGTTAAATGAGTCTGCCTTCCCCATTGACTTTGCTTGTCGGAAGGTCCCAAAAGGGGATCGCACGACCCCGGGACACGGCAACCGTCATAAATATGAGTCAGTAGCCAAGGGTTTCAATTTTGACCACATGACCGTGGGGATTCTGCAGCAGACTTAAGTGTAAAAAATGGTCATAGGTCACTTTTTCCAGTGCCCTTGTAACTCTGAATGGTCACTAAACAAAATGTTGTAAGTCGAGGATTACTTGTATGCCAAACTAAGAGCCCTTAGCACAGCCTGCGTTCCTAGGCTGAGAGGCTAATGCGATAGAAGTGAATGCTATTTTTCATATATACATACACACACACACACACTTGTACTTTTGGCTACACATCTGGATATCACACAACACTTTTCCAAGTATAACTCTACCCACTAAGATCAGGGAAAACACTGCATAGCCAGCTCGCCTAAAAGATGTGTCTATCTAACTCATCTCTCTATATATTTGCTCATTCAGTCAATAACCAAACCAAATGATCCAAAACTCAGAAGATGGAAGGACGCAGTGATAAATTAGGACGGTCCTCTCACTATGAAATTCTGCATGAATGCATCCATGAACCCAGCAGAAGCTGAGCTGGCCCCAAAGAAGAGTTTACATCCCTGCAGGTAGCTACGTCTAGCTGACTTTGTCGGCCTTGGCAGCTAAGTAGGGTCAGGCCTGGTTAATCCTTGGATGGGTGACTGCCAGGAAACCTTGAAGTTCTAAGATAGACTAGGAAGTTAATGCTGAACTATTTCTGCACTGAACTGCAGAGAAGTGTCTATATGCTTAAGTTCTCACTTTTAAATCGCTAAGAGGACTTTTTAATTTCTCACAAGAAGCCTTAAAGATGCTGGAAACTTTTATCTTTTTTCTTTTTCATCTTTTGCATTTTGGTTATCAATTTCTAGACAGGTGGCAGCACTCATAAAAAAAAACACAAGAGGTACTGGAGTTTGTTAGCCATGGTCCTCATAATCGCAGTTATCACTGTCCATTACAGTCATAAGTTGTGATGGTTGGAAAGCCGGTAATCACAGGACTGACCCAATTTTACGACCCTGTTTTTGCAGTGCTCGTGCAGCAAATCACCACAGCCATTAGATGAATCCACGGTTTTAAGTGAACAATCCATGGTCCTTACTTGAAACCATGATTCGTTATGGGATGAACTGCCAAGACTCAGAGGTAAATGCTGGGTTTTTTTGACAATAATGCCATAAATCGCAGCAATTTGACTGCAGGCTGCTGCCAATGGCAGTAAATACAGATCCAAAAAGAGTGTCCAAAATGTGGTCACGTGACTTGGGGGGGGCATTGGAACCAGGTCGTAAGCCCCTTTTGTGGGGGGGGAGGGATGTCCATCATAGGTTTGAACGATTGCTAAGTGACCGGTCTACAGGTAGTCCTCAACTTACAACCATTCATTTAGTGACTGTTCAACATAATGGCATTGGAAAAGGTGACTTATGACCCTTTTTCACACTTATGCCCATTGCAGCATCCCCAGGTCACATGATCCAAATTCGGAAGCTTGGCAACTCCTTCGTATTTGTGAGCATTGCTGTTTCCCAAGGGGTCATGTGATTTTGCCAACCTTCATTCTGCAAGTCATTTTTTTTCAGCACTGCTGTAACTTTGAGCAGATTAATAATAATAATAATAATAATAATAATAATAATAATAATAATAATAATAATAATAATAATAAGAAGAAGAAGAAGAAGAAGAAGAAGAAGAAGAAGAAGAAGAAGAAGAAGAAGAAGAAGAAGAAGAAGAAGAAGAAGTTGGAAGGGACCTTGGAGGCCATCTAGTCCAACCCCCTGCTCAGGCAGGAAACCCTATACCATTTCAGACAAATGGCTGGCCAGTCTCTTCTTAAAAACTTCCAGTGTTGGAGCATTCACCGCTTCTGGAGGCAGGTTGTTCCACTGATTAATTTTCTTCTCACTGTCAGGAAATTTCTCCTTAGTTCTAGGTTGCTTCTCTCTTGGGTTAGTTTCCATCCGTTGCTTCTTGTCCTGCCTTCAGGCGCTTTGGAGAATAGCTTGACTCCCTCTTCTTTGGGGCAGCCCCTGAGATATTGGAAGACTACTATCATGTCACCCCTACTCCTTCTCTTCATTAGACTAGACATACCCAATTCCTGCAATCGTTCTTCGTATATTTTAATCTCCAGTCCCCTAGTCATCTTTGTTGCTCTTCTCCGTACCCTTTCTAGAGTCTCAACATCTTTTTTACACAGTGGTGTCCAAAACTGGATGCAGTATTCCAAGTGTGGCCTTCCCAAGGCATTGTAAAGTGGTATTAACACTTCACGTGATCTTGATTGCTAAACAAATGTTCATAAATCAAGAACTCCCTGTACAGGTACGCCTCAACTTACCACAGTTCATTAAGTGACCATTCAAAGTTACAACGTCACTGAAAAAAAGTGAGTTATGACCATTTTTCACACTTATGAGTGTTGCACCATCCGCTGTGGTCACGCGATCAAAATTCAAACCCTTGGCAACTGACTCACATTTATGACGGTTGCAGCGTCCCGGGATCATGTGATCCCTTTTTGCGACCTTCTGACAAGCAAACTCAAAGGGCAAGCCGGATTCACTTAACAACCGTGTTACTTGACAAGAGTGGCAAGAAAGTCACAAAATGGGGCAAAACACACTTAATACACATCTGTATTGTTCCCAGTTGTTGTTGTTTTTTTAAATATGGGTTTGAGGGTCATTTCTCTTAAGGACAACTCTCCAACCTCTGTGATTTCTCTCCAGCTGTGATTTTCTTTTAAAGTTTGTTGAAAGTTACAGGAAAAATTCTCACTGCCCTTCCTTCAGAGCAATTATGCTTTTTTAAAACAAAAAAACCCCTCTTGCTGCATGGTTTATGTCATGTTTTGGGTTGCAGCTCATGTAATGTTTATGTAAGAAGTTTGTTTTTTACACAACGCCACCACAAAATTGGCAGGATCGCTTTACCACTTAGAGACAAGCCGAGAGCCTGTTGCAGTTTCTTAAAACAAGGCAAACAAATATTTACGTAACCAATTGAGAGTGTTGGTGGAGAAACGGTTTCATTTAAAAAAAAAAGCCTTCTAAATACTTTGTCTGGGTGGACCTGCTTAATGTCCTTTAATGCAGCCACTCCGACATCTTTCATAAACAAATCAGGAACATTACCTTGCAAAGCAGGATTCAGACCAAGCAGGATTGCAGATTCCAATCGATATTGCAATAAAGCAAAGCAAATCGGTTATGCACCCGGGTCACAAAGCCAATTCAGATTTAAGATCCGTGATTTCTGTCTCATTCTGTTTTCGTATTCTACAACCAATAGGATTTATTCTTTTTTCCAATCTTCCACCTGGGCACAAAAACCTAACTCTTTTTATGGAAAGGAAAATATTTTGTAAAAAGCACCTTTCTCTAAACCAGTGTGTTCCTCGAATGTGGCAGCTTTAAGATGTCTGGACTTCAACTCCCAGAATTCCCAAACCAGCACAGCACTTGAATGGCTGGGGAATTCTGGGAGTTGATGTCCAGACATCTTAAAGTTGCCATGGTTGAGAAACAGTGCTCTAAACTTATGGATTTCAGCTCAGCCCTCAAGCAGCTGATAATTACCAAAACTGTAGTTTAAGTTGTTTCTTTATAAAGGTAAAGGTAAAGGTTCCCCCGCACATGCGTGCTAGTCATTTCCAACTCTAGGGGGCGGTGCTCATCTCCGTTTCAAAGCCAAAGAGCCAGCGCTTGTCCGAGGACGTCTCCGTGGTCATGTGGCCAGCATGACTAGACGCCAAAGGCGCACAGAGCGCTGTCCCAGCTTCTGCCAACCTAGCAGTTCGAAAGCACGTAAAAATGCAAGTAGAAAAATAGGGACCACTACGGTGTTTCTTTATAACGTAGTGAAATATTGTTGGAGGAAGTGACAGATGTAATCTCTAAATTATTCCTACCTGTAATTTTTGCAGATTTGTAAAAAAAAAAATCTGACTTTATGGAAAGTATTTATTTTGATTAGTGAACCAATTCAATTTCTGAACAGTATGCCGAGCCATAAAGTAATCTGATATATTAGAGTTTCCCAACACACCAAGCCACAAAAACTAATCAAGATTTATACTAACTTAATCATGTCACATGAACCTTATCACTGGGATTTTGCTTCCTAATAGGGCGTTCAGGACAGAGGTCACAAAAATTACAAAAGATGCCATTTGCATTTCAGATTCAAATGCATTTCAAATGCACAGACTGACTTATCTGGAACATCCATGGACTGGTAAAAAATAAGAAACCCACAGGTTTCCCCACAAAAGTTAAAGATCTGGCTCCCACACGATGAGTTTTTCACTCTGCTTAGTTGCTTTGTCTATGGTTCAATATGCTGTATTCTGTAAATCCAGATAATGGCATAATTAGAGAACCAGGTCAAACTTGTTGTATGAACCCATCCATATGTACCCAAAAAGTATCAAACCCCGAAACTAAATCACCCAACCATTTATAATCCTACCCAAAGGAGAACTGGCAATCAGGACTTTCCTGTCGGAGAGCCGCTGAACCAGAATTGTAGCATCCGCTAGTAAACTGATTTCAAAGACAGATATCCCTTCCTTTCACACATGCAGAAATGATGCTTCCTCAGCCTTTCCATTAGGAAGTGCACTGGAAAAGGGCAAGTCGCCGCCGCTCAACCAGTTTGCTCAACCGCATCAACAAAGCCAAGGTATAAAACCATCCAACCGTAACTGGCAAAGTTCACAAGCTACACCCAGCCGAAATGAACCCATATCATGGCTAAGCTTCCTCTGTGCACCTAGGCATTGTCAACAGACAGCTGCAAAGTGTGGTTTGGTGGGGAGATGCTTGCTGGCAATCCTGGTATAAGTTGAGTTTCATATTAGTCATGACCAAAAGGGGATGGTACAATCACACAGCCGACATTTTTCACACCAGTCTAGTCTGGCCCTTAGGACAGGGGTAGGCAACCTTGGCTCTTTTATGACTCGTGGACCTCAACTCCCAGAATTCCTGAGTCAGCTGGCTCAGGAATTCTGGGAGTTAAAGTCCACGAGTCATAAAAGAGCCAAGGTTGCCTACCCCTGCCTTAGGAATTGATCCCAATGGGTAGTAAACACATGAGAGAAGGATTCATCCAAGGGTTCCCTGATGGGGGAAGCATGAATTAAACCCTCTTCTACTAGATGATGATGATGATGATGATGATGATGATGATGATGATATTATTATTATTATTATTATTATTATTATTATTATTATTAATAATAATAATAATAGCAAGGGTAGTACCAATAGTAATAGGTGCCTTGGGTGCAATCCCAAAACAACTGGAGCACCACTTGGACACCATTGGTACTGACAAGTTCGCCATTAGTCAATTGCAAATGGCGGCCTTACTCGGAACTGCTTCCATCCTGTGACGATATCTGTAATACCCTCAAACATCCACATCTGCCTATCCCAGGTCCTTGGTAAGGACTCAATAGGTAGACAAAAATGCCAAATCCAGTCTGAACATCTGTCTGACTGTACAAATAATAATAATAATAATAATAATAATAATAATAATAATAATAATAATAATAATAATAATAATAATAATAATGATGTTGGAAAGGATCTTGGAGGTCACCTAGTCCAACCCCCTACTCAGGCAAGAAACCCTGTACCATTTCAAGATTTCAAGCTGATGGAATGGAATAAACCTCACTGCCGTTATATTGTTCTTTCGCCTCTTCAGCAGGAACATAATGGGATGCATCCCAGGAAAGGACAAAGGAAAAAAAAGAACAGGACGGGTGAATTATGACCACAGTTGAGGCCAAAACCTGGGTGGCTAAGCGGGACAGTTGGTTCAGTGACTTTTGCCCCATTGCTCCAGTTGTTAAGTGGCTCACTGCAGTTGTTTGGTTAGCAACACCGTTGTTAGGTGAATCTGGCTTCCCCATTGATTTTTCTTGTCAGAAGGTCGCAAAAGGGGATCACATGAGCCCGGGACACCACAACCATCATAAATACAGGCCAGTTGCCAAGCGTCTGAATTTTGACCATGTGACCATGGGGATGCACTGTGCAATCACTGTCCATAGCAAAACTAAGCAACAGAAACAGCTGGGACTTCTCAAATCCTGTTGGGACCCAGCCAATTTAAAGCACACCCAAAGGACGGGGGGGGGGACATTTTCAGCCAAAGCTACATGAGGTTATGGGGCCACAAGGTCACAATAAAATCAGCAGAGCTCTAGATAGTAAGAGAAACTTCCTGGGTCTCTCAGCCCAATCAAAAAGCTATTCACAGCCGGAGCAAACAGACCCACATTCTCTGGGTACAATTAATCCGAACAGCATTCTGATCAGCAACACAACGGACGCTGGAGTGACGCCTTTTGTCCCACACAAAAAACTGCCTGCGGCAGCAAACCAAGGTTGTGCTTTTCCTGCTGACAGCGTTTTGCCAACACAAAAGTCAGATGTGTGGAGTGTGACAACGCAGCAAGATCAGCCGGAGGGGAGCCTCTTCCCCAAAACCCAAACCCTGATTTCTGGTCTAGGGAATCTTTTTTGCAAATGAGCCCAGATTACCTGGGTTTCTCAGCCGACCCTGCGGGAAAAAGGCCCTGCTTAATTACAGCTCGTCCTTGTTTTATGACTATTCGTTTAGCGACTGCTCAAAGTTACGGCAGTGCTGAAAAAAATGACTTACGTCCAGTCCTCGTGCTTATGACCATTTGGCAGTTTCCCCACAATCATGTGATCAAAATTCAACCAGCATGTATTTTAAGACAGTTGCAGCAACAGGGCTTCCGACAAGCAAAACCACGATTTGCTTTACAACCACATGGCTGACTTAACCACCGTGAGGAAAAAAGGTCATTAAAACTGAGCGCAGCTCACTTAATGACCGCATGACTTAACAACTGAAGCTCCTGTCCCAACTGGTTATAACTCAAGGACTGCCTCTAATCAGAAACTCTTCAGTTATATTCATCGTAGTGTTTCCTACACAACCACTGGATTCTTTTTGGGTTGTCCCACAAGACTTTTCCCATAGAACAAAAGGGAAACACCCAGATAGGGAACATGGGTGATTAGCTCTACAAGTCCCTACTGGCCAGTATGTGTGGTGTCAATTATCACACTCGACCTGCCTTTGATATTTAAATAAATAAATAAATAAATAAAATCTCACTCCAAACTAGGCCATTTCCAGATGCGTGAATTTAACTCCCAGAATTCCACAGTCAGCAGGGCCCCTGAAAAGAATTCTGGGAGTTGAAGTCCACACACCTGAAGTTGCCATGGCTGGAAACACTGTTTAGAAGTGAAATACCTAAACAAATTTCAGTCACTTAGATCAGGGGTAGGCAACCTTGGCTCTTTTACGACTCGTGGACTTCAACTCCCAGCATTCCTGAGCCAGCCATGCTGAGGGAAAAGGGAGAGGTTTCCATGCATAGCCATGCTGGCTCAGGAATGCTGGGAGTTGAAGTCCATGAGTCATAAAAGAGCCAAGGTTGCCTAGCCCTGACCTAGGTTGAGGCCAGAATAGTCAGCCCTTGCGACAAATAATATAACACATTTTCACAAACACTTTCCTAGCGTGACAAAATACTTTCAAGAAATGCTAATCTGCTTCCTTCTCTTGAGTACAGATCCCTAGTGACTTTCTGATTATTATGCAATCCTATATATTTTAAAAGATTTGGGGCTTCACTCTCATGGCTGGGGCTGCCATCTTGACTTTCCTGACCCAGCTTCCCCAAGGGAGATTCCCCCCCCCTGCTCAAAATTTGTTCAACAATCCTGTCAGAATTACCAGCCTCTCTCAAAGAGAATCAAGAAAGGAGAGTGATTCTGCAAATTAAACCATAAATATGCTCTGGAGGTGATTTCACAGCCCTGTTTCTATCGTTTCGTACATACTATCGATTGATTTTCTATGGGGATTCTCCGTCATCCAGTCATGGCTGTCCCAAAGGTGCTTTTTCGAGAGGCAACTGGAGTTTCTTGTTTTTTCCTTGAAGGCGTTTCGCTTCTCATCCAAGAAGCTTCTTCAGCTCTGAGTGGCTGGTGGGGAATGGAAGGACTTATACTGCTTGCAGACCTTCCCTTCCCCAGCCTCCAGTCAGAAGCTGAAGAAGCTTCTTGGATGAGAGGCGAAAGGTCTTCAAGGAAAAACAAGAAAGTCCAGTTGTCTCTTGAAAAAAAAAGCACCTTTGGGTTATTGATTAGCTGATTGACCAGTGTCGGCTCTGTGTCAGCCACTATACGGAGGTCTTTTTTCCCCCCAAAGATTTCTTTTTTTTTTTTAAACTTCCCCATCTGACTGACAAGCCATCGGATCTCCTGATGGCATCTTGGTGGCCTTTTGGTAGTAAAGCGGGATTAACAAAGGACATCTAGTTGTTGTGACTGGGATGCGGAGACCCACAAGCACCCCAGCCTTTCTAATAGACAGGCTCTCCCCCCCCCCCCGCACCCTCCCCACCCACCCCCGTGGCCCATCCTTACCCTGGACTGTCACAACAGTTTCGACAGAGCTGCCCGTGGAGACAGCAAGTGTAACAGTTGCTAAAAGAGGCAGGAGGAGGCAGATAACAACCTGCAAATCCGCATTGTTGGAAGAAATGGAAGGGGGAAGGGGAAGAGCAGAAAGGAAGTTAAGCGTGCAAGACATGTGCCCTTTCCGTGCTCTTGGCCGGCATCCCCGGGAGAATTGGACCTGTCAGGGCAAAGCTATTCCAGGCCCATAAAAGGCCACGACCCCTCAACAGGGTCCCTTGCAACTGCAGTTTCCAGACTTGTGCAGAAAACCCCCATTTTTCCTGCCTTGCTATTGATGAGCGGGGCAGCTGCTGTGTGCCAGCTCCCCCTGCAGGGGACAAGTGGCCTTGCAGGACTCTCTCTCAGCCTTACCATCCCCTTTCTCTCTCTCCGCTCTCTGCCCCTAGCATCTTGATGCTGACACCATTGAACGGCATCATTTATTTCTTTTTTTAAAAAAAAAATACTGCTTGATGTTGGCACAACTCGGAACAACTTCAAAAAAAAACAAAAACAACCAACGGGGCAAATGGTTTCCTTATCATATTAATGACTTCCCAACCGGAAAACAAACAGTGCTAAAGGATGTAAATAACCTTTGTTAGGAGATCAATCCATCAATCAATCAGAATAGAGCTGGAAGGGACCTTGGAAGTCTTCTAGTCCAAGCCCCCTGCTCAAGCAGGAGAGCCTATACAATTTTGGACAAGCAGTTGTCCAATCTCTTTCTTAAAACCTGCAACGATGGAGCACCCGCCACCTCTGAAGGCAAGCTGTTCCACTCTTTAATTGTTCTCAGTGTTAGGAAGTTTCTCCTTAATTCCACATTGCTTCTCTCCTTGATTCGTTTCCATCCATTGTTTCTTTTTTTTTAATTGAAAAGTTTTACAATACATTTTTTAAATAAAAAAACAACTCCCTCCTCCCCCTCCCCCCTCCCCAACCCTCCCTTACCCTCCCCTCCCCCCTCCCCGACTTCCCAGAGCTGAATACAGGGTATAGACTTACAAAAACATAAGCTAACATATGCTAACAACAAATATAAAACATTAAATTCTATCGCACTTTAACTCTCCATAGTCATAATTATAATACTAACAAATAACAAACAACTAAGAATACATCATATAAAACCACTACTTATTCAAATGCTAAATGAAACTTTTTAGTCCCATATTTATTCTGAATATATTCAATCCATCTTCTCCATTCCACAATATATTTCTGTTGCGATTCCATCCATTGTTTCTTGTCTTGCCTTCTGGTGTGCTTTGGAAAGTAAGTTGACACCCCCCCCTCTTCTTGGTGGCAGCCCCTCAAATACTGGAATACTGCTGTTATATCACCCAGGTCCTTCTTTTCTCTAGACTAGCCACACACAGTTCCTGCAACTGTTCTTCATATGTTTTAGTCTCCAGGCCCTTAATAATCTTAGTTGCTCTTCTATGCACTTTTTTTCCCCAGAGTCTCAACATCTTTTTTGTAATGCAGTGACCAAAACTGGATTCCAGGAAGACAAGAAACTTTAAAAGGTAGTTTGTGTCAAGGCAAAAACAGTGTCCAGGGTGCATGCATCACTAACAATGCAGCCTAATAACATAAATTCAAAGAAGCTTTAAAAGGAATCATTGTGCTAGCTAACATTAAGCTAGCCAGCTTGCACAAAGCCTGGGCTCCTGAGCAGTGAATCAGAGAAATTTCTTTAGATGAATTTTTCCCGGCAAGTAGCAGGGACGGACGTAAAGCAGGCAGCCATTCAAATTAAGTGGGTTAATCCTACACACAGCAAACTGCAGCTTGATTTCTGTTTGCAAATATTAATACATTGCCTTTATGTGTGTGTGTGTGTGTGTTGTAAGAAACCCTGTGTGCTATGACAAAGTTAAAAGTAATCAGCATTCCAATTTTTTTTAACATTAAACTGGAACCCAGGTACTATATTAAGGGGGGAATTTAGCTGTGTTCACACAATCTAGTTATTCGGCTTGCTAATTTAGCCTGTTTTCTGATTTGCAAAATACAATGAGCTGTGTACTTGAGCTGGATGTGCTTGCCACCCTAAATCAGAAAAATCCTAACCCTGTTAACTCTCAAGACAGTTTAGTGTGCCATGACAATATATCTGCTTGGCCTTTTCTTGTCCTTGAAGTGTGCGGTGTGAATCAAATCAATGCTTTTCTATCAAAAGATTTCCATTAAACGCTACGGTCGGAATATATCAAGAACCTGATGAGAAAGTATCATTTTTCCCCTTCTTCTTTTAATTTAGTAACCTGTATGGTATAGTGGTTAAGATGCCGGACAAGAAACTTGGAGATTTTGAGTTCTGTTAAGATATAGATCTATGGTAATAAATACGTAATTTTCTTCCACGCTGGCTTACAACCCTAGAACTGATTACCCAATAGACCTGGAATGCACTCAGCCAGGAAGGCTGCGTTTTATAACATGATATAATCACAATATAGGCAAACCACATTGTCTGCAAGGGAATATTGAAACATCTGCCACACCGCTGCAATGCAAAACCCGCTGGCCCTTAAGTGCTTACATGCAGCAATTGCAACACAGTATGAAAAGGTGGAGCCTGGCGGCATGATGTCATAACACATTTTATCATCTTGCCATCATACGATCCCTATTGTCTACGATGCTTTTTTTTTGATGTTGGTGGTGCCTTCAAGTCAGCGTTGACTCCCAGAGACTCTGGCGTAATGCAATTTTCTTGGCAACATTTTTGAAAGGGTTTTGCCCTTTTCTTCTTCTTCTTCTTCTTCTTCTTCTTCTTCTTCTTCTTCTTCTTCTTCTTCTTCTTCTTCTTCTTCTTCTTCTTCTTCTCCTCCTCCTCCTCCTCCTCCTCCTCCTCCTCCTTCTGTCTGAGTGATTTGGCCAAAGTCATCCAGTCCTGGCTTAAGACAGGACTAGAATTGTTAGTCGCCTGCTTTCTAGCTAGGTACCTTCAACCAGGAGACCAAACTGGCTTCCCACAGTATTATTAGGAGCTGGAGATGGGATGGCTTGGCAGTCCGTGATAGGTTCCCATTATTCCAGGTTTCTCAGTACCAACAACCTCTTGCCAAGAGTTTTGAATAGCTTCAAATGAGCCAAACTGGCTTGCTTTTCAATATCCTTTGGCCACACAGACATTCATAGCAACTTCCTCCTGAAAAATAACTACACTCTGATATTTTAAGCATTGACTTCTGGCCATAGTCTTCTCCATTCCCCTCTAGAAAAGGGGTTTCAGGCCAAGCATTGAACTGACCAACTTGTGCCATTCCCGGGACGTTTGCCCAACATTGTCATAGTGTTTGACTGTTCTACAGAGGCTATGATCCAGAGGCTGCTAATCAGAAGCCAGCTGGGCCAAAGAGTGACTGGCCAGGTTAGAATTATCCAGCAGTGGTTCATTGTGTGACCCTGTCCACACCTATTACCTGCAGAAAAGCCTACTCAGACCTGTGGTGGTTTATAACAGTATTTATAAACTATAGCTCATACTACAGCCACTGGAGGTTTCAAGAACCTCTCCAAGGTTTTAAGAACTTCTACTCCAGGTAGAGTAACTGGGTGGCCTTCAGCCCTCAGATACACAGAGTATAAGAAGACATAACCCCCACAAAATTTAAGGGAGAATTTTTACAAAATGTTTTATAGATGGCATTTAGATCCCAAAAAATTAGCATGTATGTATCCAAATTGTCAGCCAAAATGTTGGAGATGTGGTTGTGATGATGCAACGTATTATCAAGTATGGTGGACTTGTAAAAAAGTTAAAGCTTTTTGGATTAAGATTTGGTGGAACATGCAGAAGATTTTTAAGAAAAAGATAAGATTTTTTACCACAATTGTTTTTGTTGGGTATTATCACTGATTGTACTGCTATAGAACCCAAATTGATGCTGAATTTAATAACAGCTGCAAGACTTTTGGTAGCGCAATACTGGAAGAAGGGGGACCTGCCTACTATTGAAGAATGGACTTTGAAAGTTTTGAACTTGGCAGAAATGGCTAAAATCTCGGCATATGTGAAAGATCACTCGCAACAGAGATATATAGTGGAATGGAGAAGATGGATTGATTTTATTCAGAACAAATATGGGACTACAAAGTATCATTTAGCATTTGAATAGTTATTAGTTATTGTAATTAGAGGCTATATTATTTATCTTTTCTATGCCTATGGAGAGTTAAAGTGCGATAGGCTTTAAAGAGTAATTATAGTAATTAGAATATTTTAGAGTAAGATTGTATGATGTAATACCCTGTATTCGGCTCTGGGAAGTCGGGGGGGTGGGTGTTGGGATGGGAGGGATGGGGAGAGGGGTGGGGTAGATGGGGTATATGTTTCAAAAATGTATTTTAAAGCTTTTCAATTAAAAAAAAAGAAGACATAACCCCCCAACCCCTGGAAGAGATCAGATTGGAGAAAGCTAACACAACAGCGATGCCCTCTTTGTCGCTTCACACTCTACAGGCTTTCAGCTAGGTGGACTTTGTAATTTGCTCATGTCTTAAGAAAATGAAGATTTAAGCTGCAGCCCTCTATCTGGGATTAAATCGTCCTAAATTCCGTAGGCTTATCACGAATATCCCGATATCCCGGCATCGGATTGCACTCTTACCCTCCACCAGCGAAAAGGCCAAGAAGTGTTATTTTCACTTCTTAAAAGATAAATAGCCTACCTGGAAACTTCAGAGTCTGCCATCCTCCCACACATTTTACGGGGGAGAATCCAGAAATTGTCGATAGGAGGCAAAACTGGGTTGCGGTAAGCAAGGTTTTAGGGTTACTGACAAAAAGTCGTGCTCCTCTGGCGATGAGAATTATGCTGGGTAGGTACAAGCGGAGAAATGGCCAAACTCAGCCAAAGGAAAAAAAAAAAAGGAACACGATGCAAAACTTGATTTGATTAATAAAACAGAATGTGCTGTTTCGCGTTTGCAGTTAACAGCTTAATATATAGCTTAAAACATATAATTAGCACTTATCCAATAAACAAGGCACGGGCTGTGCTGTGTAGCATTTTCTAAATCTAGCGTATTATATCCAGAGATTTTAGGCAGAGAATTCTATAAAGCAAATACTTCCCGTGAGTGTTAAGTGGTCTACTGAGTTTTAACTTAGTATGTTTTCATAGCTAGATAAATCAATTAGTCTGCATTACTGTTTAGGAAACACACAAAACCTCAACTGATCTAAAAAAAATCAGCTTTTCTGTTCTTTTTCTTTTTTTTTCTTACGCACTTAATCTGTCCGTATTCCGCTCATCTCCACAGGCTTTTTCCCAACTTGGCATCTCCCAAACATATCAGAATTGCAACACTCAAATGTCCTAATTATCTTCTCCGGAGATGCAATTCTATTCTGGAATTGTAGTCCCCACAAAATGTGGATGGACTCAAATGGAGGGGGGGGGGAGAAAGTGTGTGTGGGGGGAAATTACCCCACTGCTTTTAATCTTTCCACAGTGCACTGACCTGTGAGAACACTAAGCAGAGGTCAAAAAAGAGGTTAGGAGCAAAGTAGAAGGAATATTCAAAGGCCCCCCGAATCCAAATATTTTAAAACAGGCTCGGCATCGATAGCAAGGCATTCAGACCAGGCGAGCAATAATCCATCTGTCTGGCGGATTTATAGGTAGTCCTCATTTGACGACCATGCATTTAATGACCGTTCAAAGATACAACAGCACTGGAAAAAAAGCAACTTGGGATAGTTTTGCGGAGCAGGCCTGTGGTCGCCTGATCAAAATTCGGATGCTTGGCAATAGGATCATATTTATGAGGGTGGCCGTGTCCTGGGGGGTCACGTGACCCCTTTTGTGACCGTCTGACAAGCGAAGTCCATGGGGAAGAATCCAGATTCTCTTAACAAACTTTGTTACGAGCTTAACAGCTGAAGTGATTCACTTAACAACCGAGGCAAGAAAAGTCACACAATGGGCAAATCGGGACACTTAGCAATTGTCTTGCTTAGCGGTGGAAATTTTGGGCTCTGTGGCGGTCGTAAATCGAGGACTACCTGATGTTTTCTACTATTGGCCAAAAAATTCTTCACTAAACTGTGGTCTGAGAACCAGGAGGGAGGGATGATAACTCTAGATTTTAATTTATTTTTCCCAGTGGGGGGGGGCGGTGTAGAATAAATTCTGGAATAATTTCTCAAGAACTGGTGGTGACACTGTCCTGCCCCCTACCCGAAAGACCCCCCCCCCAGGAGAGATTTCTTTCTGACATCTTCCCTTGAGAGATGATTGAAACCTGAGAAGATTGTGGACTGCTCTAAACACCATTGTGCAAAGAAAGGACACACACACACACACACACACACACACACACACACACACACACACATTGTGTGTGCCACCTCCTCCATCAAGAAGTATAACAACAGCCCAGACCACCCAGGAGAAACTAACATGCATTCTTTTCTCCCCTGAAATTATTTCTAAAATGAATTGTCTTTCATTACGTTACGGAAGAACTGGGAAAATTAAAAACAAAAACATTTTTTTTAAAAAAAATAAATAAAATAAAAATAAAAGGAAAATTACTGGGGACTGTGCCCAGCCTGGCATTTGATTTCTGCTCAGTTTGGAGGAAAAACTGCCCAGATTTCACAGCAAGCTTAGAAGGGAAGATGAGGAAAAAAGCTGCAAAAGCAATTCGAGGTCCTCGAATTTAGTACAAAAACCTTGTCTTGACCATCTCCTTGGTACGCCAATATGGGTACTCCTCAACTTACGACCATCCATTTAGTGACCATTTAAAGTTACAACAGCACTGGGAAAAGGGACGTACAACCAAACTCTACACTTACGACCGTCACAGCGTTCCCACGGTCACATGATCAAAATTTGTGTGCTAAACAACTAGCAAGTTCCTACTTATGATTGTAACATCTCGGGAGTCATGCGACTGGCACTTTTAGATAACCTGTATTGTCATATTTTTTTCCTGTGGGCACAATGGCACGCATTAAAAAATGAAATTTAGCTGCTTGCTCTCAAAGTATACACATGCGTAACGTGCATTTAAACATACTATATACAACACACGTATATAGACCTACATCCTTACGTGTAAGTAGCATATAAATAATAACCACCATCCTAATCGGCTTCCAACCAGCAAAGTCAATGGAGGAAATCGGATTCGCTTAATGACATCGTGATTCACTTAACAACCGCAGTGATTTGCCTAACAAGAGTGGTTAGAAAAGGATTTTAAAATTGATGGCGGCTCAATGAACGACAACAGAAATGTTGGTCCCAGCTGTGGACACAAGTCAGGGATTAGCTGTAGAGCTGAAACATTTTCCTCATCTTGACGGCCACCATTAGCAACTTGGCATAAGGTGATGTGGAACTCTCTATAAAGAGTCAGTTCTGCAGCCCTGTTTGGGAGGTATGTGTGAATAGTCTCACCTTTCCCATGGTTTTGTTCCTCTTAATCTCTAGCAGGCCCGTGAAGGTTTTCCAAAATAAGACTTGGAAGGCAGGTGTTTTCCAGTTCATACATGCAAAATGCCCCCAAACACCCTTTCTGTCGAGCGCAGAAACTTCTGATTGGGAACAGCAACAATTCCGAGGTCCTATTTTTATGTTTGGGAGGATTTTAAGTGGGGAGAAAAGGGGTGTCCCAACCTTGGCCACTTTAAGACCTGTGGATTTCGACTCCAGGAATTCCCCAGCTAGCCATTCTGGTAGCTGAAGTCCACAAGTCTTAAATTTGCCAAGGTTGGACACCTCTTCTTCAAACCTTTGATATTTTTTTTTAAATATATATATATATCTTTATAATAGATACAAAAGGAACTATTCCACAATTGGAAATAGTGAAGTCTTCTTTTATTTTTGGAAGGTGGTCCTCACGTGACACGCAAAGCTTGTGCATTATTCTTTTCTCTTTGGGAGTCCTCCTCTGATCAGGGACTACTAGTGACATCCTCTGCATCTACAACAGGTTTCAAACTCAGTGCATAAGCCATCTATCTCAATCTACTCCGGTCTGCAGCCACATCACAAGGGCAGGTGGTGTTTACTCAGAGAGGAAGGAGCATCGCTGAGCATCGAGGGTGTCAACGCTTGTCTTCCTAACCCAACACACCGCCAGACAAAAACCTGTTATTCCGTGGAGCAATTTTTGCAGAAAAACAGACATAGACACAAACACACACCACCCTTAAGTACGTGAGACCCGAGCCACTCCTTGAAGGAGGAGGAGGAGGAGGTGAAGAAGAAGAGCGACATTTTTTCTGGTGTGCAATGTGTTGGCTTGTCAACTTCATCACCTTGGGAGAAAAAGTGAGCCAGAGCTAGTTGAGAAAAGACAAACAGAGGGAAAGTGGATTTGGGCTGTTTGTTGGAAGTTTGCTCAGGATGAAAACCTAGTCTGGGAAGCTACGCGTCAACAGCAAAGTGCCTTTTCTTTCACAGACAGGGCGTGCTCCGAATCTCAGCCCTTCTCAACTTGGTTGGTCTCCAGGTCGCTTGAGACAGTTACTCTCAAGAAAAAGAACAGACAGCTAGAAGTTTGATATACTCCTGAAGGCCGTTCAATTAAGAAAGGCTACCGTGTTTCCCCGGAAATAGGACCCAACCGGAAAATAAGCCCTCGCATGATTTTTCAGGATGCTCCAAAAATAAGCCCCGGGGGGTTAAGATCGTCAGCCAGACAGATGCATTTCCCCGAAAATAAGACCTAACCAGAAAAATAAGCCCTAATGGATCTTTTGGAGCAAAAACTAATATGAGACCTGGCCTTATTTTCGGGGAAACGCGGTATCTATCTCCTGGCACATTCTGAGATGCAAAAGTCTATTTCCTGAAGCCCAAAGCTCTTTTGCCAAATTTCTGGAATTGTAAGGCCACAAAATAAACATTAGGAAAATATAACAGAATAACAGAGTTGGTAGAGACTTTGGAGGTCTTCCAGTCCAACCCCCTGTTAACAAGCAGGAGATCCTGTACAGTTTCAGACAATCTCTTCTTGAAAACCTCCAATGTTGGAGCATCCACAACTTCTGAAGGCAAGCTGCTCTACTGATTTAACTGTTCTCAGTGTCAGGAAATTCCTCCTTACTTCTATGCTGGATCTCTCCTTGATTAGCTCCCATCCATTGCTTGTTGCCCTGCCTTCAGGTGCTTTGGGGAATAGTTCGACCCCCTCTTTTATGTGGCAGCCATGTCACCCCTGGTCCTTCTTTTTATTAAACTAGTCATCCCCGATTCCTGCAACCATTCTTGATATGTTTTAGCCTCCAGTCCCCTGGTCATCTTTGTTGCTCTTTTCTGCACCCTTTCTAGAGTCTCAACATCTTTTTTTATATTGTGGCGACCCAAAATGGATGCAGTATTCCCCACGTGGAGTCTATAGGGCTTGCTCAATTAAACAGGCACCCCCTACTTTTAGGATCTTGCTTTTAGAGTGCTGGAATTCAGCACTCTGCAGCAAACAAGTTGCATTTGTGGATGCATTCCCGTTCCTTTAAAACTAAATTATCTTCCAAGTAGTGCTCAACCTAATGAGGAACCACCTAATGAGAAGGAAGGACTCCCTGGAGAAGAGCCTAATGCTGGGAAAGGTTGAGGGCAAGAGAAGAAGGGGACGACAGAGAATGAGGTGCCTGGACGGAGTCACTGAAGCAGTAGGCCTGAGCCTAAATGGACTCCAGAAGATGGTAGAGGACAGGAAGGCCTGGAGGAACGTTGTCCATAGGGTCACGATGGGTCGGACACGACTTCGCAACTAACAACAGTACTCAACCTTAACTGAGTCTAAAATTACAGTTGTAACACCTTTGGTTGTAAATCCACAATGTCATGTCATGTGACGAAACCTAATTTTTAGGCATTTCTGTGGCAGTCATTAAGCGAACATCATGGTCAGTAAGTAAATCTATTATACCGAACAGGCATTTGGCCAGTAAATGGAAAAATCCCCCGGCAACCAGAAAAAGAAAAAAAAAACATTGAAGGCTACAGTCACATGATTGCAGGGTATTACAAATGGCATAAAGTGTGAGTCGAATGCAGTCACATGACTGCGGGGTGAGTAAGCCTGTGCGACTGAAGCAACTTTGCAACAGAGTCATAGATAGTTTTTGTGGGATCCGTTGTAACTTTGAACGATGTGACCGGTTGTTAAGTTGAGGACCCTCTGTACCAAAACTGAGGGTTTATTTACCACTTCAGGAAAAAGTGTAGGGAACAAACAAGCCTTGGCCAGTAAAAACAGGATGATGGACCATCCGATGGACTTCAACAGACCACAACGTTGTGAATCACTGCCCTTGAGGGCCACTTTTGGTCTGTGGAAAATCAGGGTTTGGTAACATGGGAGTTTTGTCTCCTGTGCCTAGATAGCATCAAGCCCTGAATTTAAGAGAGAAAAAAAAATTAAACAAGGATATATCTCTCATGCAGTTTCAAGATATTTCAGGCCTGACCACACCCAAATCTCAAGAATGAGATCATCAAAATCACACACCATGGTAGGTATTATTTTTCAAAAGGGGTGTCATGCACACCTTGGAAAATGCCTTCCTCTTTATTTTCTAGACACCCCACAGGTTTGTTTTGAGGAGCACCAATAGCACCTGAAATGGGACCACTCCTAGGTGACTACAACAGCAATCCAACATGCAGTAGCTCACCCAAGAATAGAAGCCACAATACAGGTAGCTCTTGCGTTACCACAGTCCGTTTACTGACTGTTCGAACTTACAACCGCGTTGACAAAAGTGACCCGAGACTGTTTTTCACACTTACAGCATCCCCATGGTGACATGATCAAAATTTGGATGCTTGGCAAAACTGACTCACATTTATGACGGTGGCAGTATCCTGGGGGGTCATGTGATCCCCTTTTGCGACCTTCTGACAAGCAAAGTCAATGGGGAAGCCAGATTCGCTGAACAACCGTATTACTAACTTAACAACCGCAGTGATTTACTTCACAACTGTGACAAGAAAGGATGGGAAATGGGGCAAAATTCACTTAACAAATGTCTCGGTTATCAACGGAAATTTGTGGGCTCAACTGTGGTCTTAAGTTGAGGAACTACCTGTACTGCAATCTCATCAGAGAGACAGCAATATTCCTTCTGAGGAATTTTGCAAAGAAATGTGTCCACGTTTTGCGAATGCGGCGAATGCGGCTTCCACAACTTTCCCTCTGTTTTTTCCCCTGTTCTTTGCTTCTTCCCCTCCTGATATTTTCCTTTCTCTTAAACATAAACCACATGATTTTGCAAATATTGAAAAAACTAGACTATGTGTGCTTGCACAAAACAAGACTGCCTGATGTTGGTGTTGATGAAGGCCATCTGTTTCAACTTTAGCAATGAATTCACACTCTTATATAGGTCTTCTAGAAATGAGCTTAGGGCACTAGGACAATTTTCCTGAGAGTCGGGTTGCATCGAACAAATGAGACTTATTTCAAGGTCTCTTGTTAGGGTATAAACTCCAAATTTTATGGATGAGCCCCCACAATGCTATGTTATAAAGCTTCCTGTTTTGATCAACACGGAAGACATTCTTGAACATGTGAGTCAGAGAGCTACCCAGGATCCATTGATCATTATTTATTATCTCCATAAGGTTCATTAATGGTCTTTATTTTCAAGAGTAATATTTTTTAGCTGCCAAATCCTGCATAGAGCTCAAAAATATTTCTAGTCTTCAAAGTGTCTGGTCACTTGAGACTTCCCAACCTGTCTTTGGGAAGAGATGAATTAGGGATCCAGTTAATTCATTTTTATAGCATCTGTGACATTCTTCTCAATCTGATCTCCTCCAGATGTTGGATTTCACCACCTGAAATTCCCCACTGCCACGACCTTCAACACTATTAATTCTGGCTATTAGTCCAATACATCTGTAGGACATAACACTTAGTCCCAAAAGTTCACCATGTTACAAAAGTCATAAAACAAGGGTTTGGAAAGCTAAAGGGTTGACAAAGGATTTGAATGACATGACGCCACGGAGTCCTATTTCCAAGCTGACATTCTGGGTGGCACCACCATAAGAAAGATTCTAGATTTCTCCATGCTGTGACGTCTTCCACCAATATCATGTCAGATCGATCCACTCAATTGGTCTTTTAGAAGTTGGAAGTGGATAAAACATGAATTGTGTTCAAAGAAAATACAGGTTGGAAACTGGATTTAGCTTAGGAATCGTCAATCTTAGTTAGGCTTTGCATGACTCAGTATGTTGGGTAAGTCCACCCCATTTACAGATAGTCCTCAACTTACAACCATTCATTTAGTGACCGTTTGAAGTTACAACGACACTGAAAAAAGTGACGTATGACCATTTTGCACACTTCTGCTTCAGCATTCCCATGGTCACATGATCAAAATTCAGATGCTTGGCAATTAACTCGCATTTATGGTGGTTACAGTGTCCCGGGGTCATGTGATCCCTTTTGCAACCTTCTGACAAGAATTATAGAATAGAATAGAATAGAATAGAATAGAATAGAATAGAATAGAATAGAATAGAATAGAGCTGGAAGGGACCTTGGAGGTCTTCTAGTCTAGCCCCCTGCTCAAGCAGAAGGACCTATACCAGACATGTCAAACTCACCATGTTACGTGATAATAATAATAATAAACCTTTATTGTCAAAGTACAACATGTGTACATTGAGATTAGCTGAGCCTCCCCCCATGCTCTCTCCCCCCACCACACAGTGACAACAAACCCTCCATCCCACCACACTATGTGAGCCAACTACACCACACACTGGCCTCCCAAGTCAATTCTGCATAAGATTATGTCCTATTTAAAAGCCTAACAGCCCATGGATAAAAGCTATTTTTCAGCCTGTTGGTACGGCTGGCTATATTCCTATATCTCCTACTGGATGGTAGGAGAGTAAAGAGATACCGTCCAGGGTGTGAGTCATCCCTGAGAATCTTCCTCACTCTTCCAAGGCAACGAGCCCTGGCGATGTCATCCAGTGGTGTCAGGGAACAGCCCACAATGTCTTGTGCTGTGCTCACTACCCTCTGTAATACTTTCCTATCCGCGGCTGTCAGACCAGCATACCAAACCACAATACCATACGAGAGGACGCTCTCTATATTAGACTGGTAAAAGAGGGTCATTAGCCGTTGTTCTACCCTGTTCTTCCGCAAGACCCTAAGAAAGTGAAGCCTCTGTTGGGCCTTTCTAGCCACCTGAGTTGTGTTAACTTTCCAGGTCAGATCTTCACAGAGGTAGACTCCCAGAAATTTAAAGGAGGAAACTCTCTCTACACAGTTTTCTTCAATGTAAAGTGGGGCAGGTTCCTCCTTTTTTCTCCAGAAGTCTAACACCATCTCTTTCGTCTTGCCGATGTTTAGGTGCAAGTTGTTGTCACTACACCATATGGATAGTTTTTGTACCTCCGCCCTATATGCTGTCTCATCTTGTCCAATCTGTACTTGTACCTTTGATTTTTCTTGCCTAAATGTAAAACAGCTTTTCTCCACACTGAAACTCATTTTGTTGGACAGGGCCCATAGTTCAAGTTTGTCAAGATATTTTTGGATCCTGAGTTTGTCTTCTGGGGTGTTGGTGAGTCCTGCCAGTTTGGTGTCATCTGCAAATTTGATGAGTTCCCCTTCAATTCCCTCATTTAGGTCATTTATGAAGATACTGCAGTGTCCTGGGCCTAAGACAGAGCCTTGTGGTACCAACTGCTTACTTCCCTCCATGTGGATGTAGTACCGTTGAGGACTACTCATTGAGTACCGTTTGCCAGCCAGCTACATGTCCATCTGGTGGTAATGTTGTCTATTCCACCTTTTTCTAGCTTACCAAGGAATAGGTTGTGGTCTATTTGATCAAATGCTTTACTGAAATCTAATATACTAGGTCTACAGCATTTCGCTGATCTAGTAGTTTAGTCCCTTTATTGAAGAATGAGATCAGATTGGTCTGGCATGATCTGTTTTTAATACACCCGTGCTGACTACTAGTTATAACTTTGTTTGCTTCTAGATCTGTTTTTTTTTAAATTATCTTTTCCAGGATCTTCCATGGTATCGATGTCAGACTGATTGTTCTATAATTTCCGGGGTACGTTTTTTTCTCTCCCTTTCTTGAAGATGGGAACCACATCAGCCCTTTTCCAATCCTCAAGTATTTCCCCAGTGGTCCAGGACTTTTGAAAGATGTGGTGCAACAGTTCTGAGATAACATCTGCCAGCTCCTTCAGGACTCTGGGATGTAGTCTGTCGGTGATTTATATAGGTGTGGGGGAAGCCAGTTCCACTTATTAACCATGTTACTAACTTAACAACTGCAGTGATTCACTTAAGAGTTGTGGCAAGGAAGGTCATAAAATGGGGCAAAACCTACTTAGCAATTATCTCACTTAGCAAGAAAATTTTTGACCTCAGTTGTGGTCATAAGTTGAGCACTACCTGCATATACTTTGTGCTTCACCTACTGCAGGGGTAGGCAACCTTGGCTCTTTTATGACTGGTGGACTTCAACTCCCAGAATTCCTGAGCCAGCCATGCTAAGGGAAAAGGGAGAGGTTTCCATGCTTAGCCATGCTGGCTCAAGGAATTCTGGGAGTTGAAGTCCACGTGTCGTAAAAGAGCCAAGGTTGCCTACCCCTGACCTACTGCATTAAATGACCAAGAAAAGCACGTATTGCAAAACCCAATCTTCGCTCATGCCTGGCCAGCCAACATAAATGAACACCAACCAGAAAACCTGCCTAGGATTTATCCTGTACTGGTAGTCCTCGACTTATGGCCACAATTAAGCTCTAATTTTTTATTGCTAAGCGAGATGTTGGTGAAGTGAATTTTGCCCCATTTTATGAGCTTTCCTGCTACGGCTGTTAAGTGAATCAATCCAGTGGTTAAATTAGTGGCATGGTTGTGAAGTGGCTTTCCCACTGACATTGCTTGTCAGCAGGTTGCAAAAGGGGATCACGTGACCCTGTCATAAATATGAGCCAATTGCCAAGCATCTGAATTTTGATATGTGATCATGGGGACGCTGCAATGATCGTAAGCATAAAAAAATGGTCGTAACTTTGCCGTGGTAACTTTGAACGGTCGCTAAACGAACTGTTATAAGCCAAGGACTGCCTGTGTTGGCAGAAGACCAGTCTTCAGTATGGCAGGTCATATGCTTGGCCTACTTTGAATCAGACTTCTGCTGTCTACACAGAAATGCCCCACCTGAAGCCTGGGACACTTCTGCTCCTTTGCAAGGAAAAGACAAGGCTGTTTTTCTAACCTCCATCTTGGCTTCTCATCCTGCATTCGCCTATTTCAGGGGTAGGCAACTTTGGCTCTTTTATGACTGGTGGACTTCAACTCCCAGAATTCCTGAGCCAGCCATGCTGAGGGAACAGGGAGAGGTTTCCAAGCTGAGTCATGCTGGCTCAAGGAATTCTGGGAGTTGAAGTCCACGAGTCGTAAAAGAGCCAAGGTTGCCTACCTGTGGCCTATTTCTAAAGAGTTTCATTACTGCAGACCATGAAAACTCGCCCTGCGCCCAACTCTATTAATTTCAATGCAACGGGCAGAAGAGAAAAGGGTTAGATGGTCACCGTAGGAACTCAGCTGCTCGGCCCAGGTCCACACCGGAAGCCTGGCGCAAAACAGGAAAGGGTGAATCGTCAGAGAGCAAGCTTATTAAACAAGAGAGAGATAAACCTCAGCTTTTTGCAACTTTTGCTGAAAGAAATCTACCAGCTGGGCTCCCCATATGCCTGCTTCTTTGTCCGCCAGAATAGCCACAGGGTTTTTGGGTGTTTTTTTTTTGTCCCTTGCAAAGATGCTCTCTATCAGGAATGGAAAACAAATGGTTGAAACTAAACAGGGCACAGGAACGCGGTGACTCAGTGGGTTGGGACACTGAGTTTGTCGATCGGAAGGTCGGCAGTTTGGCGGGTTGAATCCCGAGTGCCGCATAGCAGAGTGAGCACCTGTTACTCGTCCCAGCTTCTGCCAACCTAGCAGTTCGAAAGCAGGTAAAAATGCAAGTAGAAAAATAGGGACCACTCCGGTGGGAAGGTAACAGCGTTCCGTGCACCTTTGGCGTCTAGTCATGCCGGCCACATGACCACGGAGACGTCCTCGGACAAGCGCTGGCTCTTCGGCTTTGAAACGGAGATGAGCACCGGCCCCTAGAGTCGGAAACGACTAGCACGCCTGTGCGGGGGAACCTTTACCTTTACCTTCTAAACAGGGCACGTTCCATTTTATTGAGCAATAAACTTCCCCCCCCCTCCCCCTCCATTCTTGCTTTTACTTTCCGATGAGCTCAGGTCCCTTTCATGCTGTCCTGCTTTAATGGAGGATTCTCATCCAGGTCCCAGAAGCACAAAATGGGCTATGGTTTTTTTTCCCCTCAAAAAAGGCCTGCCAGTTGATGCCTCAAAGTGAGCTTTTGAACCCTGATCGCACCCAGATGCTCTTGCCATCAGCCTGTAAATTCTGAGACTTTGTGCCTGCACATCTGGATCAGGTTGCAAGAAAGTGGCCTAAGACTTCTCAAAAAGAAGGACTAATTGATTAAGGAGCACTGCAGTTTATTTTCACGAAGAGAGAGAAAAGGGTGTGTGTGTGTGTGTGTGTGTGTGTGTGGAAACGACACCAAATGTCTTGGCTGGTGTCCCCCCAATACTTTGTTTTAGTTTAATTAATTAAATTTATTTATTTAAGAGGATTTACAACCTGGAAGACTTTGGGCGGTGCAGAATAACAGAGAGGAAAAAAAAAGAATTATGCATTTTAAAAGGAAACCAATTGCAGGATTTACATGCTTAGTGTCTCTCTAAGTGGCATACGAAGTCAAACACATTTTGTGGAACAGTCCGAAAGCTTAAGGGACAAACTGCACAGGAACTGAGAGAAATAGTATTTCTGTCCTTAAAACCTCTCCAATGTTTTAAAAAGGGAAAAAACAACAACTACTAGTTAATTAATACTAGTCTCTTAATAAGTGAAATATTTTTCATAAGTAAGAAAATGGAACAAAAATTGTTTTTCTATCAAATATGCTGTTCTACTCCATATTCTTGGAATGGAAATGGCCGGGTACCCAGAAAAAGAGACCAACAGGAGATGCTGGAAGAAGACAATGGATCGTAACAGAAAGTAAAGACAGGCTTTTACCAAAAATGGTAGCACAATTCAGTCTGCATACGCAGTTCGAAATACTACTTGAAAATAACAAAACAGATAGTCAACATTCATCTTCTATTCCTATTCTGGCCAACTTGAATATCTGACTCACGTCATCTCCAAAGTTCAAGCAGAGTTCAGCCTGTATAATTGATATAAGCTAAAACAAAATAACTTATATTGATGCTGATAAACAGAAAGGAAGTTGAAGGCAATATGATGGAGCAGGTGTGTCAAACTGCTGGCCCGCAGGCCGGTCGCATCATACGGAGGCCGCGCTCACCCAAGCTCTGGCAATGCAAAAAAAGTTGCGATACGTCACGACGCGTCATGTGACACGACGAGTTTGACACCCGTGTGACGGAGGCAGAAAATCTGCAGCTCAAGCCTGAATTGCGGGGTAGGTTGTTTGCTTGCAGGCGTTTTATCACGCAACTAGGTAGCGTCACCAGGGAATTTAATCCCATGTCTGAAGGAAATGCCCAAGGATCTTTTTTTTAAAATAACTGAGCAAAATAAAACTTCTTCTTCCCAAGGTTGGTGGTCCTATAGCTTGTGAACTTCTTCTGCAATAGCAATAGGAGAATATTTGTAGCTCAGGGTTGAAGTGGGAGGTCCTTGGTGCTCTCTGAGCTTGGTTGCTTTCTTGCAGACGTTTCATTACCCAAACTAGGTAACGCCATCAGGGCTAGTGTGACTAACACTGATGATGTGACCTATGTGGATCGTGAAACATCTGCAAGAAAGCAACCAAGCTCAGAGAGCACCAAGGACCCATTTCTTCTGAAATAAATGCAAACGGTTGGGCAGCTGTAGCAAAAAAAACACTCTTCCCATCCGACCGTCCGGCCCTGCTCTACTATTTTGGGTATCTAGTCTGTATCTGGGCAACTCAAAGTTTCTGGGGATGCAAACTATTTCAATTTGAGCCGGCCAAGCGGATGGCTGGAAAGGAACCTTGAAAACAACCCTTTTCTCTCTCTCCACAAAATGTCAAAGGACCCAGATTGTTGGGGGCAATTAAGCTGACTTTGTAATAATGCCGCTTGGGTGTGTGTGTGTGTGTGTGTAAGCCCTAATAAGCAGGCATATACGGTACATAGAATGAAGGCTACTGCTAAGCTTGTAAGCCGCCCTGAGTCTTCGGAGAAGGGCGGGATATAAATGGAATTAAAATAAATAAATAAATAAATAAATAAATAAATAAATAAATAAATAAATAAATAAAACATGACAGATCCTAAAAATGTCCAACATGCTGGCATGTCTCCGCCGGCCTCAAAGAAAGCCTTGTAATGCCCCCAAATGAATGGATCATAAAGATCTTCGGGGCGGTGACCCGAACTCTCTGCTCTGCCAATGTGGCCAACGTGTGGCAAAATTTAGAGGGGGGTCAAGTCGAACGTCTATTCCGAGTCCTCGTGGGCCTCGTTTTCCTCACTACCAGCCGATATATAGACAAAAAGGATCAAACTCCCCTTTTGCTTTTGACCGATTTTATACTCTCCCCTTCCTGGCCCCAAGCTGTATGTTAATAATACGCCAAAAAAAAAAGGCAGGACGCTTCAGGCCCAGCAAAGTCTGCAAAAAAACCAGGATCTGTTGGAAGGGCCCATTTTGTATCACGGAAACCCCAAATTAGCCAGATATGAGCACCGGTGCGCTCCAATTCCTGCCTTGAGCATGCATGCCCATCCCCACAGGATCAAATCATCCAGTTACAGGGAGCGTTCGATTTACAGCCATTCTTTTAGTGACTCTTCAAAGTCACAACGGCAGTGAAAAAAAGTGACTTATGACCATCCCCACAGTCATGTGATCAACATTCGGACCCTCGGCAACGGGGATCCCGGGCTCACGTGATCCCTTTTTGTGGCCTTCTGACAAACAAAGTCAATGGGGGAAAGCCAGAATCACTTCAGTACCATATTACAGGTAGTCCTCGACTTGCAATCGTTGGTTTAGTGACCATTCAAAGATACAAGGGCTCTGAAAAGAACGACTGATGGTCGTTTTTACACTTGTGACCGCTGCAGAATCCCCGTGGCCATGCGATCAAAATTCAGACGCTGGGCAACTGATTCCTATTTACGACGGTCGCAGTGTCCCAAGGTCACCTGATCCCCTTTTGCGACCTTCTGACTAGCAAAGTCAGTGGGGGGGGAAAAGGCAGATTTACTTAACAGCCGCGTTCCTAACTTAACAACTGCAGCGATTCCCTTAAAACAAGGGTCTTCAAACCTGGCCCTTTTATGACTTGTGGACTTCAACTCCCAGAATTCCTCAGCCAGGCACGCGTGCCTGGCTGAGGAATTCTGGGAGTTGAAGTCCACAAGTCATAAAAGGGCCAAGTCTGAAGACCCCTACCTTAAAAACTGCGGCCGAGAAAGGTTGTTAAAATGGGGCAAAAGTCAGTTAAGAACTGCCTTGCTTAGCAATGGCAACTTTGGGCTCCACTGTGGGTCACAGCTCCACTGTGGGTCACAGCACACGGGTGGCATCCGACTTGCCAGTCACCCTCAGCGGCTCCCCCCCACCCACCAAGTGCTCTAGCTGCCATCTTGCACTCTCCCCACGGCCATGCTGGGTGGGGACCGTGCCTGGGAGCTGGGACGGCTTTCTTGAACCAAACCGCCAGGCTGGCCCGCTTGTGGCGGCTGCGTTCAATCCTCACAACCTGCAGAGCGGCTGGGGCTGTGTGCAAAAGCAGGCCGCCTGTGCAAAAGCCACAATTCGCCAGGAGAAATTTGTACGGAGGGTTATTTTCTTTTCCCCCCCCCCACACACACACACCCCGTTTCCCCTCCTTCTCTGTCGGGATTGGGGAGGCTGAAAACAGCCACCCGTGCTTCAAGGCCTCTCTCTTCCCACAGCTTCTGTCTCCCACACGTCTAGGGACCCGGGACTGCTGGCTGCGGAGAAACCCTACAGGCCAGTTCTGTTCCCGGCGTCTCAGCTTGCAAGATTTCAGAGTCAGGTTCCTGCTTCCTCGTCTCTTTTTACTGACCCGTGGCTCCCGGCTCGACCTCCCCACTACCTCTGCCTCATCAATCACAGCCTTCAGCCCTGCTCTGTGCGGAAGGAGAGGGGGGGGGAGGCCGGTCCCATTGCCTCATTCTTGCAAGCTGCGTCTGTCTTCCCGTCTGTCTGAGCATCCACAGCTTTGCAAGCGAACCAAGGGAGGCAGTGTGCAAATTTCTCCCTTGCTCCTGCTGCCTTCACCACCTCTCCAGCACCTCATTTTATTTTATTTTTTACACAAAGTAAACTGCTGCAGAAAAGCTTTTTTGGGGGGCAGGGTGGGGGTGGGGGTGTTCGCCTCTCAATGAAACCCCATCTTGCATCTCCTTCCTTTGCAAACTTTCCCGCTCCCAACGACTCCAAAAATGTTTCGCCTCATTAATTCAAACTCGGCAGGTAGAATTTCACACTGCTGATTTCTATTTTTCGTGTGTGTGTGTGTGTGTGTGTGTGTGTGTGTGTGTGTTTCTTCCTCCTGGTCTTCGGCTCCTGATCCAATCTGATTCAACTCCCACACTGGTTTCCGCTCCTGTTTTTTTTTCCTCCACCCAGTACCCTGATGGACTCCTAGCAAAGTTTTCTCCTATCCAATCAACTTTGCCATTTGGTAGACGAAAGTGGTCCGGCTGGGCAGCAGTTGATGATTTTGCAGCCACTGGCCTTGGAAAAGGGGCAACCTAAATTCCACAAGGGCAGGGGAGTTGATAGCTCCAACAAGCATTTTGCACCCCTTGCTTAACAATACAACAAGATGGTCAGTACAAGGCATAACATGGCACAACAAAGTGGATCCCTGCAAAAAAAAAAAATCCAGTCCTGAGAAAATGCAGCACTCAGGTTTTTTGCAAAATTATTTAGCTGGCGGTCACAGACAGGACCTCTTCAGCACTAATGTTTTTTTCCCCCCTTTGGCTGATTCTCTAAAATATATAGAGATAGTCCCTCCCCACTTTTCTTCAGATTTTTTTTAAGGAAAGCATTGAAATAACCCAACTTCAGACAGAGTTCCCAGCCTGACTAACATTAACTGGTTATACGTGTTAATTATTTTCATTGCTTAAAAGGAAGCTGTTGAGAGGGGTGGATTGGGGCAGCAGGCACAAAGTTATTTCTAATTTGCATTTCTGCTTTGGGAGGGGGAAGGTGATGCTGAAATTTATGCAAGATAATTCTCTTTAGAAAGATAGCATTTACGGTAATGACTCATACGATTTTGCTGGGCAAAAGAGGGGGAAAAAAACAATTATTTGTATGCAACCTCAGAGATTCAGTTTATAAGTTCATTTAGTTTAGAGAAAGTCCAGGTGAAAGTAATGGGACTTATTTCTGAGACAGCAGGCAGAGGGCATCATCATTAGAGAAGTAGAGTAGGACCAAATGAGATCAAGTGTTATTTCCACCCCCACCCCCCAAATGTAAAGTCCAAAGAGACTCTGATATTTCATCCAGTTCCCATTTTTAAACAAATATGTGGATCGGAATGTGCTTATATACCAATGTTCTTTTTTCTTAATTTTGTGCTGTGATTTGGGATAGGAAAGGAAGGAAGGAAGGAAAGAAGGGAGTGAGGGATCTTTAGAGAAAAGAAAAGATAAAATTGCAAATCTTGGAACAATGAACACACACACTCCAAAATATTTGATGGACTCTCCCTTGGAGAATTACTTCTAAAAAACTGCACACCAACATAAGAAAAGTAGGTGGCAAGGCATGCAAAAAATAGTGTTCCCCAAACAGATTATAACATGGAAAAGGGAAAACTTAGTATATGAACAGCGAGAAGCCAACCAGAATTTGAAGTAGATGGATTTGCCCATCTGGGCAGAACTAAGCTTAAACTGGCATAACTCTATGGCAATGAATATCTCACCAATGGGTTTGCTTACAACTCCCATCACACTTTTGCCCTGGTCTCTCGGGCTGCTGGGACCCAAAGATCTGGAAGGATGCTTTAAAATGTGCGGGAGCAATGGAGATGTTCTGGTGACTTTAGAGCAGGGCTCCTCAAACGTGGCCACTTTTAAAGACTTGTGGACTTCAACTCCCAGAATTCCCTGGCTAGCATTCTGGGAGTTGAAGTCCATAAGTCTTTAAAAGTGGCCAAGTTTGATGACCCCTGCTTTAGAAACTGTTTGGCCAACAGCCTACGGCTGAATTTTTTTTTTAGAGAGGAAGATCCTGGTTGAATTGAGCAGTAGACCACTAGACCTACTACTCTTAATATTCTTAATGACTTCTCATTCATGTGCCATAAATACAAGCCTTTACTGAAGTTATCTCCAGGTTATTGCCAAGTCTTCTCCTTCTTAAAGAGAGAGAAACAGATAGTGAAAACCCTACCTACTCTTGAAAGATAAAAAAGCCATCTCACAAAAGGGACTACTCCAGATAATATTCACAGAAGAATGTACTATTGGAAGAGTAAAGTCAACTCTCTATTCTAGTGGTCTTTTCCAAAGCTCAAGAAGCCTCCATGGGATGGTTAGAGATCAAAATCAACCACGCCAAAGGTACTTGGCTGTCCAATTCATCATACCTGGGCAGCCCCCAAAGCTCCAAAAGGAAGGGCGAAGGAGGCTTCATTGAAACGAAATGAGCTTGGCTCCCTACCAACATCTACCCAAAATGAAGGAATAGTACACTAAAGGAGGAGGAGGAGGAGTGGAACAGCAGAAGGAGGAGGAGGAGGAAGAAGAGAAGGAGTGGTGGAGAAGCAGAAGGAGGAGGAAGACAAAGAGGAGAAGGAGTGGTGGAGCAGCAGAAGGAGGAAGAGAAGAAGGAGAAGTGATGGAGGAGGTGAAGCACAAAGAAGCTGAGGAGGAAGAGGAGGAGTGGTGGAGCAGCAGAAGGAGGAGGAGGAGGAGAGGAGAAGAAGGAGTGGTGGAGGAGGTGAAGCACAAGGAGGAGGAGGAGGAGGAGAGGAGAAGAAGGAGTGGTGGAGGAGGTGAAGCACAAGGAGGAAGAGGAGGAGGAGGAGGAGGAGGAGGAGGAGAGGAGAAGAAGGAGTGGTGGAGGAGGTGAAGCACAAGGAGGAAGAGGAGGAGGAGGAGGAGGAAGAGAAGAAGGAGAAGTGATGGAGGAGGTGAAGCACAAGGAGGAAGAGGAGGAAGAGGAGGAGTGGTGGAGCAGCAGAAGGAGGAGGAGGAGGAGAGGAGAAGAAGGAGTGGTGGAGGAGGTGAAGCACAACGAGGAGGAGGAGGAGGAGGAGGAGGAGAGAGAAGATCGAGCCAGGCACCTTCGTCAGAACGGCTCTCCCCACAGACAGAGTGACTCTGCAAGTCAACAGCCAGTTGGCAAGTCCCCAGATTGCAAAAAAAAACACCCCATTTTTGCCAAGCCTTCCCTCCCGTCTTGCGCCCGGGGCAGTTACCCAAATCTCCGCGCGGCTCTCCTCCGCTCACTTCCTCCCAACGTGCGAAGACTAAGCCCATCTGGAACTCTTTAAAAGCCAAATATCCTTCTCGCCAACCCCCCAACCTCTCTCTCTTCCCCCACATCACCACCTCAGCCCAAACTCGGATTCTTCCGAAGTTAAAACAAGCCGGGAGAGGCGGGCGGGCGGGAGTGCCAGGCTGGGCTGCTGGTCCTTCTCGTTTGCCCGCCCGCCCCTCGTTCTCTTCCCACTCTTTATTTGCAGTTTAATTTCTGGGGAACGAGCATCCATCGGCTTCTGGCAATTGGTCAAGCCCTGCACACATTTTTCTCATTAATCCAAGGGGCGCTCGGATTCCCCTCGCCGGGGCGGGCAGCGCAGAACGGCACACCGACCCCTCGGCTACTCCAGCCCAGCGGTCCCTGGCGTGGGTTTTCATGGGGTGGACAGTTGAAGACGAGAAAGAGAGAGAGAGAGAGAGAGAGAGAGAGAGAGAGAGAGAGAGAGAGAGAGAGAGAGAGAGAAAGAGAGAAAGAGATTAAGAGGGAAAAGATTGGGAAAGAAAGAGAAAAAGCGAGATTAAGAGAAAAAGATTGAAAAAGAGATTGGGAAAGAGAAAAATTGAGAGAGAGAGCGCGAGAGAGATTAAAAGAGAGAGAGAGAGAGAGAGAGAGAGAGAGAGAGAGAGATTAAGACAAAAAAGATTGGGAGAGAGAGAAAAAGCGAGATTAAGAGAAAAAGATTGAAAAAGAGATTGGGAAAGAGAAAAATTGAGAGAGAGAGCGCGAGAGAGATTAAAAGAGAGAGAGAGAGAGAGAGAGAGAGAGAGATTAAGAGGAAAAAGATTGGGAGAGAAAGAGAAAAAGCGAGATTAAGAGAAAAAGATTGAAAAAGAGATTGGGAGAGAAAGAAAAATTGAGAGAGAGAGAGCGCGAGAGAGATTAAAAGAGAGAGAGAGAGAGATTAAGAGGAAAAAGATTGGGAGAGAAAGAGAAAAAGCGAGATTAAGAGAAAAAGATTGAAAAAGAGATTGGGAGAGAAAGAAAAATTGAGAGAGAGAGCGCGAGATTAAAAGAGAGAGAGAGAGATTAAGAGGAAAAAGATTGGGAGAGAAAGAGAAAAAGCGAGATTAAGAGAAAAAGATTGAAAAAGAGATTGGGAAAGAGAAAAATTGAGAGAGAGAGCGCGAGAGAGATTAAAAGAGAGAGAGAGAGAGAGAAAGAGAGAGAGAGAGAGAGATTAAGACGAAAAAAATTGGGAGAGAAAGAGAAAAAGCGAGATTAAGAGAAAAAGATTGAAAAAGAGATTGGGAGAGAAAGAGAAAAATTGAGAGAGAGCGCGTGAGAGAGATTAAGAAAGAGAGAGAGAGAAAGAGAGAGAGAGAGAAAAGTGATTAAGAGAAAAAGGATATTTTGAGAGAGAAAGATAGAGAGAACTTGAGGGGGAGAGAGACAGACAGACAGACCGACCATGGCAAAGGCGGGCTCTCCCTCCTCCCTTTATCCACCATGGATTTCACGTGCAAAAGTAGCCAGAGCAAATGCTATTGCAGCTGCTGCTGAGCGCGCCATATCGCACAAAAAAGAGGCGGCTTTGGGACCGTGACTGACAGGTTCTTCCCCCCCCCAAAGAAATCCCTGAAATTGGTAAAGGGAGAAGCGACTCAGAAGTATCAAAAGTTTCTCCCCGAGTTCTTGGGGTAAACCCTTGAGAGACCTTCCCCTCGACCGAAATCCTGCCAAAAGCACATGTCCGCCTTGCTGATCAGAAGCCAGTTCTCGGCTCCCGCACGTCTCCTCCTCGGCTTCACATTCCAAGGTTGGGGGAATTAGGGAACAGGTGTTTGGAAACTTGTCCGCTCTTGGGAACACGAACACGGGCAGGGGGTGGGCGCAGACTCCCACCAGGCACCCGAGCAAAAGCACACACACACCCAAAGTTTCTGCGGTGTGAAAGGAAAAAATGCAGCCCAAGATATATTCTGATATAGTTAAATAAGACCTATGCAGGGATAGGCCACCTTGGCTCTTTTATGACTGGTGGACTTCAACTCCCAGAATTCCTGAGCCAGCCACGCTGAGGGGAAAGGGAGAGGTTTCCAAGCTGAGCCATACTGGCTCAGGAATTCTGGGAGTTGAAGTCCAGGAGTCATAAAAGAGCCAAGGTGGCCTATCCCTGAGGTAATGCTTAACTAATACACTGAAATGCCCTAGATCAGGGGTAGGCCACCTTGGCTCTTTTATGACTCGTGGACTTCAACTCCCAGAATTCCTGGGCCAGCCACGCTGAGGGGAAAGGGAGAGGTTTCCAAGCTGAGCCATGCTGGCTCAGGAATTCTGGGAGTTGAAGTCCACCAATCATAAAAAGAGCCGAGGTTGCCTACCCCTGACCTATAGCAATACAGGGGGCCCTCACTTAGTGGCTGCCTCATTTAGGGATTGGGTGCAGTTAACGACCTGCTGAAAAAGTAACCTGGTGACCATTCCTCGCATTTATGGCTTAGCGCCCGTTTTGCTTAATGACGACTGAGTTGCTGGTTCCAAATGTGGACACATTTAAAAAGCAGAAACAATACAGTACAGGTGGGCCTCAGCTTATGACCACAACCAAGCCCCAAATTTATGTTGCTAAGCGAGACAGTTATTAAGCGAATCACTACAGTTGTTAAGTTAGTAACACGGTTGTTAAGTGAATCCGGCTTCCCCATTGACTTTGCTCATCAGACGGTTGTAAAAGGTAATCATGGGACTCTGGGACACTGCAGCAGTCATAAATATGAGTCAGCTGCCAAGCAGCTGAGTTTTGATGTCATAACTGGGGATGCTACAACGGTTGTGTGAAAAATGGTCATAATTCACTTTTTTCAGGGCTGCTGTAACTTTGAATGGTCACTAAATGAATGGCTGTAAGTTGAGGGCTACCTTTACACTGATTTCCTAGGCCAGGGGTAGGCAACCTTGGCTCTTTTTACGACTCGTGGACTTCAATTCCCAGAATTCCTGAGCTAGCATGGCTAAGCATGGAAACCTCTCCCTTTTCCCTCAGCGTGGGTGGCTCAGGAATTCTGGGAGTTGAAGTCCATGAGTCATAAAAGAGCCAAGGTTGCCTACCCCTGTCCTAGGCACAGGATATTAATTTCCACTGGAAAGCCACTACACCGATAACTCCACCATCTACGGCATGCTGCTTTCCTATTACAGCTGAAGTCCAGCTGTTAATGAAGGGCCTGGCAAAGCGGGAGATGCCAACGCTATTAAACAATATTACAGAGCTGTAAAAAATTTCAGCTGGCAAATTGGCACATGCAAAGCTTGTCTTGCTTTAAAAACATGGCTCAGCACAACCGCGATTGAGGCCAGCGGCTTCTCCTTTGGTCTCCCGTGCCGTCTCAAGGCAAAATATTGCAGAATGCTCTTATGCCGTGCCAATTGTTACCCACAAACAAATGAAATAAATAAATAAATACCCCCAAGATGCCTCTTGCTACGTACACGTCACCTGCAGGTAGTCCTCAATTTACAACCATTCGCTTAAGGACGGTTCAAAATTACATGGGGTGTTGGAAAAAGAGACTTACCACCTGTCCTTCAAGTTACAATCAACGTTCCCGCTTTGCGGCCACATGATTGCAATTCTGGAGCTGGGAAACCAGCTTGCCTTTATGACTGCGTCCCGCAGTCACACAATTGCGATTTGCGACCTTTCCAACAAACTGGAGAAGCCGGAGTCACTTAAGAACTATGCGGTGATCCACCTGTAGCAAAATGTTATGAAATCGGGTGTCCAGTTACGTGACGACTCTCTTAATGACCACTTTGCTTAAGTGACCACTAGTCTGGCCCCAATTGCGTTTGTACGTCAGGGACTATCTTATCGATAAAAACTCATCACTGCTAATTACAACCAGACCCACGGCCTGTGAGGAATAGGAAGTAATTGTAGCAGAATTATTTATAATACAAGAGAACAATTGTTCTGTTTTGTATCCCATGTGTCTCTCCCACTTAATCAACATGAAATAAAGCCTTGTACAGGAAGCTATTCCATGATGGTTTGCATATCAACGCTGTCATAAGAAAATCCAGATATTTCTCGCAAACAAGCTGATTCCCACCAGTCCCCTTTAAAGTTGAAGCCAAATTTGACATAAAGCCTTGAGTGGCAAAATGAATTTAACCGACTGGGGTGTCTGGGCAAGCAAGAGAAGCTGTAATTCAGTGGTGTCCAACCTTGACCACTTTAAGACCTGTGGACTGCAACTCCCAGAATTCCCTAGCCAGCATAGCTGACTGGGGAATCCTGGGAGTTGAAGTCCAAATGTCTTAAAGGTTCTTAAGGTTGGACGCCCCAGCTGTAAAGGATAAAGTGAAGTAAGTCAATGATCAACTAGGACTTGATCTCAGCCCCAATTCTCCCAATTTTAAAAAAAAAACTGTCTGGCCAAATAACCACCTGCTCCCCCTTCCCTCCTGCTTTGGCAACAAATGCCGGAGACGCTTAATCCGGACAAACCAGTTTGAGTCAGCAGAGCAGGCCAAGCTGCAATTCAAAAAAAAAAAAAAAAAAAAAGGAAAACAAGATGCACAAAGCAAAATGCGCTGTGATTCAGGTTTCTGGGGATGTCTAATTAAGAATTCCACAGGCCCAACCGCAAGCAGCCTGTGGAAAACAGGAGGGGAAAAAAAATGCAGTGCCTTGGCTTCCCCCAAAATTTTCAGCAACGTGTCCCCGCCTTGGTTGCAGCTCGTAACCAAACAACCACAATACAAGCCACGAAAGCAACTGGAGAAGAACTGCCCAGAGCAAATGGCTCCCAACGAAGACGAACAGGCTCAACAATTTAACATTTCAGCATTTGAGGGAGCCAAATTTTGCCAAGCAGACCAAAGCGGAACTGGCTTGGCGCGGAAAGACTGCACAGAAAATAGACAACAGAGATGGACTGAAAAGCGAAGACCTTTAGAAATGTTCCTTTCCCCCATTCTGGGCTCAAAGGTTTACCCTTTTTCTTCCCATAAGGCTGGACCAGCTTGCAAGGAATAGGAAGAGATTGCCAGCTGAGTTTCCTCCTGTTCTTGGGCCGGATTTTACTCAGCCTTATCCTAAAGAATCAACAAAACGGCAGGACTATGACATCCCCGTTGCGAGAGGAGACAGTTCAGTGAACTGTAATTAAAAGGAGAGAAAAAACTTCTCTGCATCGAGAGAAAATAACAAGAGCATACGCTAAGAATAATTTAAGGAGGGGGTATGGTGGAAAAGAATATGATATGCTACAGGTTCGGCATCAAATGCGCACGACAGCAACACAGGCATTACAATATCAATCCATCAGCTTACTTTGCGGCCACAGTTCGTAGCAGCAAGGCAGAGCATAAACTAAGAATAAAAGTGGTTAAAAGGGGGGGGGGAATGGGGAGGGAAAAAGCATACAGGAAAATTAAAGTGAGTAGAACTAGGATTACAGTTGACAGCTTCAAACTTTCTAAGATTCAGAGAAAGCAAGTCAGTTCTGGCAAACCGACGGAATGCAAGAAGTTTGTTCAATTGTTCAGAGATAGGTACCCTTTTTAAGGCTGTGTACCGCCAATGTGTCCTGCGCCTCCACTGTGGGATTTCACCATAGATAGGCAGTAGAAGACAGAAGATACAATATCTTTTTCTTGTCTAACTCAGCAGCACCTCCGCCGTGCATTATGCTAAAACGGGTTCTATCCGTTCACTAAAACAGAGAGGAACGGAGTGCAGAAGCTTTTGTCAAACTGTAGCACGGAATCTGAACCAAATTCCTCATTTTTTTTCCCAATGCAAGAAAACTTGGGGTGGGGGAGGGGGAAATAACACAACCCTACCCCAGTTATTCAGCCTTATACAACTTTTGCTTTGCATTCGGCCCATTCTTAGCACCGGCCGGTGCCCTATTTATGATCTCTGGTGCAGATTTCAATTCTCACATTATCCACAAATATGTGCCGAACAGGAGGGAGGAAATACATCCTTTGACCCATTTCCTAAGCCCTGAAAGCTGGTTACAGGGTTTTAAGAGTCATCTCCTTGGCGTAAAGTGAGGCCAAACGGGTTGGCGCAGGCCAAAGTATTTTATTTTATTTTTTTAAAAAAATTCCTATTGTCCCAAATAGTTTTCCTAAATTGCACCAGAGGGTGACCTGCCAAGATTCTGGTAGCCCCCTTGCCAACTGATGCATTTCATCAAAAATCGTAAGATTTCGTGAGCTGTAACTTAGTTTTTTAACCGTATTTATTTATTTTTCTTTTTGTGCTGGGATTTTCATTGGTTTTAGTTGATTTCATGGCTGTTCCCCAACCGGAGTCACTCGTTTGAGATGGGTGGCTAGGCAAATTGAATAAAAGTAAATAAAATAAAATCCTCTTCCACCGGTACATGGAGTGGCAACACCGATGTAGGTGTAAATTGGATGAGGACGGAAAAGGGGAAGGAAGACATGGTCGTTATATCATGAATCTTACATGTCGGACAAATGACAAGCCCCTCATTAATTAAGAATTGTAATGTGCATGTCGGAACTGCGTCGTACGGCTAAGGTGGCTTTGTCCCGAATCCTTTTTTGCAAGCCACGCTGACTTTCAACGGAAGAGAATCTCTGCAGCTCATGGCTTGAATTGTGACGTCTCTGGTGCCCCCTGAGCTGGGTGATTTGATTTGCAGACACCTCCGTTTCACTGATGATGCTACCTAGCTGGGTAATGAAACGTCTGCACGCTAAACGCCAGGCTCAGAGGACACCCAGGACGCCATATACCGGTTTTTAAACTAAGTGGAGCAAGCTGGGCCAGGCAAAGGAGCGAGACGTTTCTCCTGCAACACAGAGGCAGGTAGCAAACCCAGCCTCGTCTCCCCCACACTAAGATCCAGACTCCTTTTTTTTTTGGCATGGCTCAGAAAAGGGGCACAAGCCACCTCAGTGGACAATCCGGCACCCTTGACCTGAAAAGTCAAGGACAAAAAAACTCTTTGAAGAAATTGGCCCCAAAGCTCTTAGAAGCCCTGGAAAGCGCGATCTTATTTCAGCTAAATTAAACCACGCAAATGTATCCTTCGAATTTATACCCTGCTGCCATCAATCAACTTTTGGTGGCCACCATATCGTTTCTCAACGTAGAGGCTAGAATTTCTGGAAGGGAAGCGGAGGACTGGGGCGGCCGCAGCAAAGCAAGCAGCAGGAAAAGAGGCTGGCGTTTGGAAGTCAAGAGCTGCTACCTCCATCTCCCGTCCATGACCACAGTGGTCGGGCCTCGATTGAGAAAAGCTGATTTTATTCCGGGACCAGAGTTAGCCGGGAACACCAATCACATTATTGCTCCCGAGTCAAGCTTTCCTTCTCTTAAGCCAGCCAAGGTGGTGCTAAGCTCAGGAGGAAAACACAACACTGTGGCTTCAGATAGATCCAACGTGCTTATGCTGGAATTTGAAGAAAATCCTCTTTTTTTTTTCCTTCCAGCATCACCAATCTCTCCTGCAACTCTTGCGGATAAAACTGGGTCCTTTCCCACCTCCCTTGGAACCTGCCATTCTCTCTTCTCCTGCATTACCTTGCAGAGAGGGGGGGTGGGAGGTGGGGGAGAGAGATGCCAGCTCACCTCGCAGGAAGCCCAGAGCAGAACCCCCTGCGAAAGTGTCTCCGTGCAAATGGGTTTTGTGGAGAGAGGAAGAGGAGAAAGAATCGGCTAAGACTAAAAACACGTGTATACATCAACTGCCCCCACCCATCAACCACAAAAGTCCCAACTCTGGCAGCCCTGAGGCAGAAGATAACAAACAAGCTGGGAACTGCATGCTCTTTCAGCAAGCCAAATTGGACAGGCCACAGAACACAGGTCAAAATCCCCAGAGTACTTAGCAGAGCCGCCACTTATGTGGAACGTGCGTGCATGGATTTTATTCCCGGCACTACTAAACGTTAGGCGTTTGCTAAATTTCCTGTGAACAGTGCTACGGTCCTGCTACTCATTTTGGACCTTCCTTTCTCAGTTTTATTTCTACCCCCGCCCAGCCCCGTCCGTAATAAAACCCGCACATAAAGTCCGTAATAAAACCGCACATCAAATGACAAACGAACGGCCAATGTAGGGAGGGAAGGATGCCAGCCCAGCCCGCCGGTGCCTCCCGGTTGGAGTCAAGAGTGCCTGACTGATAAATCACAGCATATGCAGCATGCACGCTATTAATCAATTCGCAGAGTCCAGCTGGTAGAAAACTGGGGGAAGGAGGAAAAAAACAACAACAACCCAGGCAGGTTAAGAAGCCATCTTCTGTGCATGAACCACGTCGGAGTGGGTTAAATGCAAGAACCTCCAGTTATTCAATCAGAGCTGGAGTTTGTTACCAGTGGTTCGGAAGACGGCCGAGAAACCGAGGGTCTGAATTTTTCGCCCCCTTCTCTCTCTCGCATACTGAACAAAGCTCTAATGGATATTGTGCGTGTATTCCTTATCCTGCTCAACAGGGATAGAAAGTTGAGTTAAGAGGGTCCACTGTCCCCCCCACCCTTTGTGTCTTAAGCCCAAGCACCCAGAAAACCAAGGAACGCCTGCAGTGAAGCAACCAGCTACAAGATAAGGGCTACATCAACTAGGGGAGAATTTAAAAAGTGGATGGAGACCTCTGATGGAGGAAAACTCCCAAGCCACCTCGGTTATAGCCCTGTAACTTAAAATGTCGCTTAAAATGCCAATTTGCCTTTTTGGATACGGTGAGTTACAAACAGGCTTGAGCGGCAGGGCCAAGATTCTCCAGCACCACAAGCATGAAAGTTTTGGTGTGAAAATATCATACAATCCTTAACACATAAACAGGCCATATATTCATCAGAATGGCGATCCATGTCCCACCAAGGATTTTTCTACCAAGGTTGTTTAATTTCCAGAAAGGAAGAAGAGCTCTAGCACGTTTCTCTAGAATTTGCAGTTTTTCTTCTTCTTTTAAAAATACCAGTGCTAAGAAAGCAGGAGCGAAGAAAGAAAAAAAAAAGTTCTTCTACCTCTCTATCTATCTTTTTTTCTCTGACTCCCCAACAAAGAGAGGACCGGAGCCAATTCAGGCCAACAAAGTGCTTTGGAAAATCAAACTTTAAGGCTGCATCAAACAAGAAAGGGAAAGGGGGAAAAAAAAAGACATTTAATATACGCTTTGAAGATTTTAAGGAAAACAACCAATGCTCCCTGGCCAGGTTTAAAGGTGATTTCAAAGAAGGGGGAAATGTTTGATATGCTGTACTTCATTCCAGGGAAAACTCACATTAAAGCTGCAGATTAGGAGTGGTGATGTGAGAAATTAAGGCGCTTAGAGAGGAAAAAAAGCAGGATGAACCTGTAAAAATCAAGTTATGGGAAGGTTTAGCAAAACGTATCAGGATGAATCGACTTCTGCTTCACCATGCTAAGAAGGTGCTTCTGAACCCAGAGTTTTTCAGCTGCAACTAAAACTTGAAACAGACCAACCTGAGCAAGCCACTTTTTGCACAGGACTAGAAGAAACAAGTCTTCCCAAAGTTCTTGGAAGAACAACCTGCAGGAATTCAACAACATCATTTGAGGCCTTCAAGATCCAGCGGAGAAGGGGAAAAAAAACAAACAAACACCAGAGGATCGACTACAGAGTCACTAAAAGTGAGAGGAGAGGCTTCTAAATGTGATTACATTTTTTTTTTAAAAAAAGAAATACACAGAGGGATTTTCCCCTGGAAAGCTGCCTTTCTTTCAAAGTAATGAGAATATAGGAAAGCATCAGCTGAACACAAAACAGTCCTAGGATGGAAAACTGCTCTGAACTTTACAGAAAGCTTCTAGGGAGTGATTTAAATTTAAAACAGGAATGGGTGTAACCACTACACAGGGTTCACACAAGCCTTTCTTTCCTTAATCAAGATTTGTTAAATCAGCCGCCTTCGATTAGGCTCCTGAGGTATGTTAACTCAAAACAAAGCAACCTACATTTTTCCGCTTAGCGTGGTCCGGAGTGACAAGGAAAACTTTTGATTTCCCCAGCAACCGACCCCTTTTTGCAGAACTTCCGAACTTTCGCTGGCAAGAATTGTCCTGAGACAGAGACAATTGGGAATTCCCACGTTCATCAGAAAGGGCAGCAATTTAAAATCAAGGAGGAACTGTTTCCTTGAGCTTCACATCCACCGCTTATTTTTCACCTTTTTAAAAAGCGGATAGATTTGGAAGGATTGTGTCCCGCGGTAGCGAAGCAAGGACTTTGGGCTGTGTTCTCGCCTCCCTCTGCATTTACACCATGCTGGGGCTTTTCTGACCCTGAGAAATTGCTCCAAGCAAACTAAGTGGGGGGAATAGGGAGATGTGTGAATGTAGCTGATGAAAAAAAAACGAACAAGGTCTTAATCTGCGCATAGCTAAGATTGTCCCAAGAATTTCAACCTGAGGTTTGGATTTAGGAGCTGCTCCTCACCCAATTTATCTGCAATCCTCAAGGAGCCCTTTTCGGGAGAGAAATGGCAGCCAAAGAGTTTAGAAAAAAAAATATCTAAAGAACTGAAGATTAAAACGGAGCCTTTCAAGCCAGGCAGCCAAGATACGATTTACTCCAATCTCCAGAGAACTTAGTTTATTGGCCTGGGTTAGACAATCTGGCTGTGGGGGGGATCTCCAGAGGCTCTCTAGGCCCGGCCAACCCTTCGCAGAACAGCTCCGACTCCCGTGCAAAAGAGGTCGTGTGTAATCAGCGGGCAGGAGAAGGGAGCAACGCGTGTCTTGGGTTCCCCCCAAACGATTGACAGTTCCCAACCGTCTCCCACGCCAGAACCCCATTATTCCCAGGAGCGCGCGTCTTTCCAAAAGCGGCTGGATCCCGGCTAGGCGCCAATCCCAACCCCCCCAAACCCCCCCACCCCGAGACCGCGCTGACTCCCGGCGGGGCTCACCTTCCAAGGCGCGGCAGCCCCCGGCCAGGAGCGGCAGCAGCAGCAGCGGCAGGAGCAGCTGGGGTGGCCCCGGGCGAGCCGCAGCCATGGCGGGGCCGGAGCCCGGCGGCGGGGCGGCTGCAGGATCCTGAGCCCCGGGCTGGCTCGGAGCCCTTCGGCGGCTCCAAACGCGCAGATCCGACGGGATCCCCCACCCCCGCGAATCCCCCCACGCTCGTTTCAGCTCCGGCGATTAAACTCCTCCCGGCGCGGGGAAAGCGATCCGGGGTCCCGGTAAGCTCGGAAAGGCGCCGTCCGGCCAAAGCGCCGGATCCTTTGCCCGTCGTCCGAAGCCGGCGCGGAGATGCTTCACGTGTCCCGACGACGAACGGCTCCCGTTTCGTAGCCTCCCCCGATCTGGATCCAGCCGCTCGGATTTCCCCCGGAGCAAGCGCGCGTCGGTGGCCGCCCCAAGTCCAGCTGTGCAGGGGCCAAGCCGGTTGAAGTCCGAGGCGTTTCGGCGGCGGTGCAATTCGGGGCCGAAACCAGCGTCTCGTTCCGTTCAGTCCCCGGGAGAGGCCAGCCGTCCCGCAGGGCTGCCGCCAGCGATCGTCTCGACGCGATCCCTACTGCGGGGTTATCCAAGCCGGTGGGGACGGTCCGGCGCGTTTCGGCTTCACGAACCCTCGGGTTTCGGGGCTGGCTGGGTGCCAGCAATTCCGAACTTGTTGTTTCGAGCTAGCGCCGGCTCCTCTCCTCTTTCCCCGGGCTGCAAGAGGCTGGGACGCTCCCGTGCACATCGGCCGCCAGCGAGCGCCGATTTGGTCCCCGGCGAGGAGCCAAGCCGCTCCGCGATGCTCCACCGGCGGCTCACGCTCTCGCTCTGCGAGCTCCGGCTCGGCCTCCGCGGCTGAGACCCAAGGGGCGTGGCTCAGCTGCCCATCATAGCCCGGGCCTCGCCCCCTGGCAACCTGGCTCTCGCTCGGCGCGAGCGAGAGGCCGAGGGCCCGCCCCTAGCAACCGCCAAGCTCCCCGCTGATTGGACCCGCCGCCTTCTTCGCCTTGCCGCCGCCTGGGAAGGAGGGAGCTCGGGCGAAGAGGCCGGCTTTCTAAGAAAGATGAATTAAAAGGGGCGGGGCTGGCGGCCAATCAATGGGACTTTGGGACCCCGCCTCTGCCGCTTTCCTCCACCTCCATTGGCCGAGCGGCGTTGCAGTAGCGCGAGGGGGGCGCGCCACCTAGTGGCGGCGAGTGGGGGCACGGCTTTATTTTTATTTTTATTTTTTTAAATTCCATTTATATCCCACCCTTCTCCGAAGACTCAGGGCGGCTTACAAGCTTTAGCAGTAGCCTTCATTCTATGTATATGCCTGCTTATTAGGGCTTTCACACACACACACACACACCAAGCGGCATTATTACAAAGTCAGCTTAATTGCCCCCAACAATCTGGGTCCTCATTTTACCTACCTGGGAAGGATGGGAGGCTGAGTCAACCTTGAGCCTGGTGGGACTCGAACCTGCACTAATTGCAGGCAGCTGGTGTTACTTAAGGAGGCATTAGTCCATTCGGGCATTACTCCGGAGTAAGAGAATAGGCGTGGCAAGTCCCCAAATCTTTACTCCCTTCGCCAACCAGGTGCCCTCCAGATATCTCTTAGACCTGAGAGCCCTCCTCCTAGCACATCTGGAAAGCATCAGATGGCTGGGGGTGCCGAGCCGAATTAAAGGGTGGAGATAGACGATGATGAAAGCTATCACCCGGATCGACTTTAAACCGTCTCGGTTCCTAATTTCAACGCATCCTCTGATGCTGCGAGATGACATGGTGAAAGGATGTGTGTGTGTGGGGGGGGGGCTTGGAAGTGTTGTGCATGTTTCTTTTAGGGTAGGTTACAATGGACCTTCCCTGCAAACGTCTCTTACAAAGCTGGTTTCTCTGGTCTGCTGTTGCTCATTTGATGTTCGGCGCTGGAACTAGCAGCACAAGAAGCCGAGATCTCCCCCCCACCCACCCACTTCTTCCAGTTTTACAAGCTTCTTGCACGGCGGGGGGGGGGGGGAAGAGGTAGAATTGGGTCCCACGCCGCGGAGAGTCCCATAGCCGTACAACTTGCGCTTGGGCTGGACTAGAAGACCTCCCAAGGTGCCTTTCCAGCTCTATTCTAATTGATTGATTGTGCTCCCGATCTCTTTCGCTGAAACGCCGATGCTCTTCTCCAAGGGACCCTTTTCATCCAACCCAGCCTTGCCTGATTCCGAGCGGGCGATTGCCAGGCTTTGCTCCGGATTAGCTGCTCCGGATTAGCGTCGACCTCTCTCGGAACCCCCAGAGGTAAGCCTTGAGCGATCGGCGTGGCGGATCGCAAGACGGGCGGAGGGAGGGAGGGAGGGAGGGAGAGAGAGAGAAATTAAGAGAAAAAAGATTGAGAGAGAGAAAGACTGGGAGAGAGAGAAATTGAGAGAGAGAGAGAGAGAGAGAAGGAGGGAGAGAAGGAGGGAGAGAGAGAGATTAAGAGGAAAAGATACAGATTGGGAGAGAAATAAAAATTGAGAGAGAGAGAGAGATGAAGAGAAATTGAGAGAGAGGGAGGGAGAGAAGGAGGGAGAGAGAGAGAGATGAAGAGGAAAAGATAGAGATTGGGAGAGAAAGAAAAATTGAGAGAGAGAGAGAGAGAGAGAGAGATGAAGAGAAATTGAGAGAGAGAGAGAAAGAAGGAGGGAGAGAAGGAGGGAGAGAGAGAGAGATTAAGAGGAAAAGATAGAGATTGGGAGACAAAGAAAAATTGAGAGAGAGAGAGAGAGATGAAGAGAAATTGAGAGAGAGAGAGAGAGAGAGAAAGAAAGAAGGCGGGAGAGAAGGAGGGGGAGAGAGAGAGATTAAGAGGAAAAGATAGAGATTGGGAGAGAAAGAAAAATTGAGAGAGAGAGAGAGAGAAAGAGAGATGAAGAGAAATTGAGAGAGAGAGAGAGAGAAAGAAGGAGGGAGAGAAGGAGGGGGAGAGAGAGAGATTAAGAGGAAAAGATAGAGATTGGGAGAGAAAGAAAAATTGAGAGAGAGAGAGAGAGAGAAGGAGGGTGAAAGAGAGAGATTAAGAGGAAAAGATAGAGATTGGGAGAGAAAGAAAAATTGAGACAGAGAGAGAGAGAGAGAGAGAGATGAAGAGAAATTGAGAAAGAGAGAGAGGCTTGCGCTGCCCCAGCCCGAATGAGAGGCAGCAGCCGACGGACACGTCCTCAGGACCCAGCCTAGAAAAATAGGCCTGGCCTTAATTCTGCAAACCGAGAGGCAGTGACCGACGCTCCTTGGCGGCCGCAGCCCGGCAATCAGGTAACTGTTTCCGAACTGAGTCCTGCTCTCTCCCTCTGCCTCCCGCGAAGGTCTTGCTTTTTCCTAGCGGCGCT
>NC_139518.1:7756373-7766373 GCF_947247035.1 Vipera ursinii
CTGTAAAAAATTTCAGCTGGCAAATTGGCACATGCAAAGCTTGTCTTGCTTTAAAAACATGGCTCAGCACAACCGCGATTGAGGCCAGCGGCTTCTCCTTTGGTCTCCCGTGCCGTCTCAAGGCAAAATATTGCAGAATGCTCTTATGCCGTGCCAATTGTTACCCACAAACAAATGAAATAAATAAATAAATACCCCCAAGATGCCTCTTGCTACGTACACGTCACCTGCAGGTAGTCCTCAATTTACAACCATTCGCTTAAGGACGGTTCAAAATTACATGGGGTGTTGGAAAAAGAGACTTACCACCTGTCCTTCAAGTTACAATCAACGTTCCCGCTTTGCGGCCACATGATTGCAATTCTGGAGCTGGGAAACCAGCTTGCCTTTATGACTGCGTCCCGCAGTCACACAATTGCGATTTGCGACCTTTCCAACAAACTGGAGAAGCCGGAGTCACTTAAGAACTATGCGGTGATCCACCTGTAGCAAAATGTTATGAAATCGGGTGTCCAGTTACGTGACGACTCTCTTAATGACCACTTTGCTTAAGTGACCACTAGTCTGGCCCCAATTGCGTTTGTACGTCAGGGACTATCTTATCGATAAAAACTCATCACTGCTAATTACAACCAGACCCACGGCCTGTGAGGAATAGGAAGTAATTGTAGCAGAATTATTTATAATACAAGAGAACAATTGTTCTGTTTTGTATCCCATGTGTCTCTCCCACTTAATCAACATGAAATAAAGCCTTGTACAGGAAGCTATTCCATGATGGTTTGCATATCAACGCTGTCATAAGAAAATCCAGATATTTCTCGCAAACAAGCTGATTCCCACCAGTCCCCTTTAAAGTTGAAGCCAAATTTGACATAAAGCCTTGAGTGGCAAAATGAATTTAACCGACTGGGGTGTCTGGGCAAGCAAGAGAAGCTGTAATTCAGTGGTGTCCAACCTTGACCACTTTAAGACCTGTGGACTGCAACTCCCAGAATTCCCTAGCCAGCATAGCTGACTGGGGAATCCTGGGAGTTGAAGTCCAAATGTCTTAAAGGTTCTTAAGGTTGGACGCCCCAGCTGTAAAGGATAAAGTGAAGTAAGTCAATGATCAACTAGGACTTGATCTCAGCCCCAATTCTCCCAATTTTAAAAAAAAAACTGTCTGGCCAAATAACCACCTGCTCCCCCTTCCCTCCTGCTTTGGCAACAAATGCCGGAGACGCTTAATCCGGACAAACCAGTTTGAGTCAGCAGAGCAGGCCAAGCTGCAATTCAAAAAAAAAAAAAAAAAAAAAGGAAAACAAGATGCACAAAGCAAAATGCGCTGTGATTCAGGTTTCTGGGGATGTCTAATTAAGAATTCCACAGGCCCAACCGCAAGCAGCCTGTGGAAAACAGGAGGGGAAAAAAAATGCAGTGCCTTGGCTTCCCCCAAAATTTTCAGCAACGTGTCCCCGCCTTGGTTGCAGCTCGTAACCAAACAACCACAATACAAGCCACGAAAGCAACTGGAGAAGAACTGCCCAGAGCAAATGGCTCCCAACGAAGACGAACAGGCTCAACAATTTAACATTTCAGCATTTGAGGGAGCCAAATTTTGCCAAGCAGACCAAAGCGGAACTGGCTTGGCGCGGAAAGACTGCACAGAAAATAGACAACAGAGATGGACTGAAAAGCGAAGACCTTTAGAAATGTTCCTTTCCCCCATTCTGGGCTCAAAGGTTTACCCTTTTTCTTCCCATAAGGCTGGACCAGCTTGCAAGGAATAGGAAGAGATTGCCAGCTGAGTTTCCTCCTGTTCTTGGGCCGGATTTTACTCAGCCTTATCCTAAAGAATCAACAAAACGGCAGGACTATGACATCCCCGTTGCGAGAGGAGACAGTTCAGTGAACTGTAATTAAAAGGAGAGAAAAAACTTCTCTGCATCGAGAGAAAATAACAAGAGCATACGCTAAGAATAATTTAAGGAGGGGGTATGGTGGAAAAGAATATGATATGCTACAGGTTCGGCATCAAATGCGCACGACAGCAACACAGGCATTACAATATCAATCCATCAGCTTACTTTGCGGCCACAGTTCGTAGCAGCAAGGCAGAGCATAAACTAAGAATAAAAGTGGTTAAAAGGGGGGGGGGAATGGGGAGGGAAAAAGCATACAGGAAAATTAAAGTGAGTAGAACTAGGATTACAGTTGACAGCTTCAAACTTTCTAAGATTCAGAGAAAGCAAGTCAGTTCTGGCAAACCGACGGAATGCAAGAAGTTTGTTCAATTGTTCAGAGATAGGTACCCTTTTTAAGGCTGTGTACCGCCAATGTGTCCTGCGCCTCCACTGTGGGATTTCACCATAGATAGGCAGTAGAAGACAGAAGATACAATATCTTTTTCTTGTCTAACTCAGCAGCACCTCCGCCGTGCATTATGCTAAAACGGGTTCTATCCGTTCACTAAAACAGAGAGGAACGGAGTGCAGAAGCTTTTGTCAAACTGTAGCACGGAATCTGAACCAAATTCCTCATTTTTTTTCCCAATGCAAGAAAACTTGGGGTGGGGGAGGGGGAAATAACACAACCCTACCCCAGTTATTCAGCCTTATACAACTTTTGCTTTGCATTCGGCCCATTCTTAGCACCGGCCGGTGCCCTATTTATGATCTCTGGTGCAGATTTCAATTCTCACATTATCCACAAATATGTGCCGAACAGGAGGGAGGAAATACATCCTTTGACCCATTTCCTAAGCCCTGAAAGCTGGTTACAGGGTTTTAAGAGTCATCTCCTTGGCGTAAAGTGAGGCCAAACGGGTTGGCGCAGGCCAAAGTATTTTATTTTATTTTTTTAAAAAAATTCCTATTGTCCCAAATAGTTTTCCTAAATTGCACCAGAGGGTGACCTGCCAAGATTCTGGTAGCCCCCTTGCCAACTGATGCATTTCATCAAAAATCGTAAGATTTCGTGAGCTGTAACTTAGTTTTTTAACCGTATTTATTTATTTTTCTTTTTGTGCTGGGATTTTCATTGGTTTTAGTTGATTTCATGGCTGTTCCCCAACCGGAGTCACTCGTTTGAGATGGGTGGCTAGGCAAATTGAATAAAAGTAAATAAAATAAAATCCTCTTCCACCGGTACATGGAGTGGCAACACCGATGTAGGTGTAAATTGGATGAGGACGGAAAAGGGGAAGGAAGACATGGTCGTTATATCATGAATCTTACATGTCGGACAAATGACAAGCCCCTCATTAATTAAGAATTGTAATGTGCATGTCGGAACTGCGTCGTACGGCTAAGGTGGCTTTGTCCCGAATCCTTTTTTGCAAGCCACGCTGACTTTCAACGGAAGAGAATCTCTGCAGCTCATGGCTTGAATTGTGACGTCTCTGGTGCCCCCTGAGCTGGGTGATTTGATTTGCAGACACCTCCGTTTCACTGATGATGCTACCTAGCTGGGTAATGAAACGTCTGCACGCTAAACGCCAGGCTCAGAGGACACCCAGGACGCCATATACCGGTTTTTAAACTAAGTGGAGCAAGCTGGGCCAGGCAAAGGAGCGAGACGTTTCTCCTGCAACACAGAGGCAGGTAGCAAACCCAGCCTCGTCTCCCCCACACTAAGATCCAGACTCCTTTTTTTTTTGGCATGGCTCAGAAAAGGGGCACAAGCCACCTCAGTGGACAATCCGGCACCCTTGACCTGAAAAGTCAAGGACAAAAAAACTCTTTGAAGAAATTGGCCCCAAAGCTCTTAGAAGCCCTGGAAAGCGCGATCTTATTTCAGCTAAATTAAACCACGCAAATGTATCCTTCGAATTTATACCCTGCTGCCATCAATCAACTTTTGGTGGCCACCATATCGTTTCTCAACGTAGAGGCTAGAATTTCTGGAAGGGAAGCGGAGGACTGGGGCGGCCGCAGCAAAGCAAGCAGCAGGAAAAGAGGCTGGCGTTTGGAAGTCAAGAGCTGCTACCTCCATCTCCCGTCCATGACCACAGTGGTCGGGCCTCGATTGAGAAAAGCTGATTTTATTCCGGGACCAGAGTTAGCCGGGAACACCAATCACATTATTGCTCCCGAGTCAAGCTTTCCTTCTCTTAAGCCAGCCAAGGTGGTGCTAAGCTCAGGAGGAAAACACAACACTGTGGCTTCAGATAGATCCAACGTGCTTATGCTGGAATTTGAAGAAAATCCTCTTTTTTTTTTCCTTCCAGCATCACCAATCTCTCCTGCAACTCTTGCGGATAAAACTGGGTCCTTTCCCACCTCCCTTGGAACCTGCCATTCTCTCTTCTCCTGCATTACCTTGCAGAGAGGGGGGGTGGGAGGTGGGGGAGAGAGATGCCAGCTCACCTCGCAGGAAGCCCAGAGCAGAACCCCCTGCGAAAGTGTCTCCGTGCAAATGGGTTTTGTGGAGAGAGGAAGAGGAGAAAGAATCGGCTAAGACTAAAAACACGTGTATACATCAACTGCCCCCACCCATCAACCACAAAAGTCCCAACTCTGGCAGCCCTGAGGCAGAAGATAACAAACAAGCTGGGAACTGCATGCTCTTTCAGCAAGCCAAATTGGACAGGCCACAGAACACAGGTCAAAATCCCCAGAGTACTTAGCAGAGCCGCCACTTATGTGGAACGTGCGTGCATGGATTTTATTCCCGGCACTACTAAACGTTAGGCGTTTGCTAAATTTCCTGTGAACAGTGCTACGGTCCTGCTACTCATTTTGGACCTTCCTTTCTCAGTTTTATTTCTACCCCCGCCCAGCCCCGTCCGTAATAAAACCCGCACATAAAGTCCGTAATAAAACCGCACATCAAATGACAAACGAACGGCCAATGTAGGGAGGGAAGGATGCCAGCCCAGCCCGCCGGTGCCTCCCGGTTGGAGTCAAGAGTGCCTGACTGATAAATCACAGCATATGCAGCATGCACGCTATTAATCAATTCGCAGAGTCCAGCTGGTAGAAAACTGGGGGAAGGAGGAAAAAAACAACAACAACCCAGGCAGGTTAAGAAGCCATCTTCTGTGCATGAACCACGTCGGAGTGGGTTAAATGCAAGAACCTCCAGTTATTCAATCAGAGCTGGAGTTTGTTACCAGTGGTTCGGAAGACGGCCGAGAAACCGAGGGTCTGAATTTTTCGCCCCCTTCTCTCTCTCGCATACTGAACAAAGCTCTAATGGATATTGTGCGTGTATTCCTTATCCTGCTCAACAGGGATAGAAAGTTGAGTTAAGAGGGTCCACTGTCCCCCCCACCCTTTGTGTCTTAAGCCCAAGCACCCAGAAAACCAAGGAACGCCTGCAGTGAAGCAACCAGCTACAAGATAAGGGCTACATCAACTAGGGGAGAATTTAAAAAGTGGATGGAGACCTCTGATGGAGGAAAACTCCCAAGCCACCTCGGTTATAGCCCTGTAACTTAAAATGTCGCTTAAAATGCCAATTTGCCTTTTTGGATACGGTGAGTTACAAACAGGCTTGAGCGGCAGGGCCAAGATTCTCCAGCACCACAAGCATGAAAGTTTTGGTGTGAAAATATCATACAATCCTTAACACATAAACAGGCCATATATTCATCAGAATGGCGATCCATGTCCCACCAAGGATTTTTCTACCAAGGTTGTTTAATTTCCAGAAAGGAAGAAGAGCTCTAGCACGTTTCTCTAGAATTTGCAGTTTTTCTTCTTCTTTTAAAAATACCAGTGCTAAGAAAGCAGGAGCGAAGAAAGAAAAAAAAAAGTTCTTCTACCTCTCTATCTATCTTTTTTTCTCTGACTCCCCAACAAAGAGAGGACCGGAGCCAATTCAGGCCAACAAAGTGCTTTGGAAAATCAAACTTTAAGGCTGCATCAAACAAGAAAGGGAAAGGGGGAAAAAAAAAGACATTTAATATACGCTTTGAAGATTTTAAGGAAAACAACCAATGCTCCCTGGCCAGGTTTAAAGGTGATTTCAAAGAAGGGGGAAATGTTTGATATGCTGTACTTCATTCCAGGGAAAACTCACATTAAAGCTGCAGATTAGGAGTGGTGATGTGAGAAATTAAGGCGCTTAGAGAGGAAAAAAAGCAGGATGAACCTGTAAAAATCAAGTTATGGGAAGGTTTAGCAAAACGTATCAGGATGAATCGACTTCTGCTTCACCATGCTAAGAAGGTGCTTCTGAACCCAGAGTTTTTCAGCTGCAACTAAAACTTGAAACAGACCAACCTGAGCAAGCCACTTTTTGCACAGGACTAGAAGAAACAAGTCTTCCCAAAGTTCTTGGAAGAACAACCTGCAGGAATTCAACAACATCATTTGAGGCCTTCAAGATCCAGCGGAGAAGGGGAAAAAAAACAAACAAACACCAGAGGATCGACTACAGAGTCACTAAAAGTGAGAGGAGAGGCTTCTAAATGTGATTACATTTTTTTTTTAAAAAAAGAAATACACAGAGGGATTTTCCCCTGGAAAGCTGCCTTTCTTTCAAAGTAATGAGAATATAGGAAAGCATCAGCTGAACACAAAACAGTCCTAGGATGGAAAACTGCTCTGAACTTTACAGAAAGCTTCTAGGGAGTGATTTAAATTTAAAACAGGAATGGGTGTAACCACTACACAGGGTTCACACAAGCCTTTCTTTCCTTAATCAAGATTTGTTAAATCAGCCGCCTTCGATTAGGCTCCTGAGGTATGTTAACTCAAAACAAAGCAACCTACATTTTTCCGCTTAGCGTGGTCCGGAGTGACAAGGAAAACTTTTGATTTCCCCAGCAACCGACCCCTTTTTGCAGAACTTCCGAACTTTCGCTGGCAAGAATTGTCCTGAGACAGAGACAATTGGAATTCCCACGTTCATCAGAAAGGGCAGCAATTTAAAATCAAGGAGGAACTGTTTCCTTGAGCTTCACATCCACCGCTTATTTTTCACCTTTTTAAAAAGCGGATAGATTTGGAAGGATTGTGTCCCGCGGTAGCGAAGCAAGGACTTTGGGCTGTGTTCTCGCCTCCCTCTGCATTTACACCATGCTGGGGCTTTTCTGACCCTGAGAAATTGCTCCAAGCAAACTAAGTGGGGGAATAGGGAGATGTGTGAATATAGCTGATGGGAAAAAAACGAACAAGGTCTTAATCTGCGCATAGCTAAGATTGTCCCAAGAATTTCAACCTGAGGTTTGGATTTAGGAGCTGCTCCTCACCCAATTTATCTGCAATCCTCAAGGAGCCCTTTTCGGGAGAGAAATGGCAGCCAAAGAGTTTAGAAAAAAAAAATATCTAAAGAACTGAAGATTAAAACGGAGCCTTTCAAGCCAGGCAGCCAAGATACGATTTACTCCAATCTCCAGAGAACTTAGTTTATTGGCCTGGGTTAGACAATCTGGCTGTGGGGGGGATCTCCAGAGGCTCTCTAGGCCCGGCCAACCCTTCGCAGAACAGCTCCGACTCCCGTGCAAAAGAGGTCGTGTGTAATCAGCGGGCAGGAGAAGGGAGCAACGCGTGTCTTGGTTCCCCCCAAACGATTGACAGTTCCCAACCGTCTCCCACGCCAGAACCCCATTATTCCCAGGAGCGCGCGTCTTTCCAAAAGCGGCTGGATCCCGGCTAGGCGCCAATCCCAACCCCCCCAAACCCCCCCACCCCGAGACCGCGCTGACTCCCGGCGGGGCTCACCTTCCAAGGCGCGGCAGCCCCCGGCCAGGAGCGGCAGCAGCAGCAGCGGCAGGAGCAGCTGGGGTGGCCCCGGGCGAGCCGCAGCCATGGCGGGGCCGGAGCCCGGCGGCGGGGCGGCTGCAGGATCCTGAGCCCCGGGCTGGCTCGGAGCCCTTCGGCGGCTCCAAACGCGCAGATCCGACGGGATCCCCCACCCCCCGCGAATCCCCCCACGCTCGTTTCAGCTCCGGCGATTAAACTCCTCCGGGCGCGGGGAAAGCGATCCGGGGGTCCCGGTAAGCTCGGAAAGGCGCCGTCCGGCCAAAGCGCCGGATCCTTTGCCCGTCGTCCGAACCCGGCGCGGAGATGCTTCGCGTGTCCCGACGACGAACGGCTCCCGTTTCGTAGCCTCCCCCGACCTGGATCCAGCCCGCTCGGATTTCCCCCGGAGCAAGCGCGCGTCGGTGGCCGCCCCAAGTCCAGCTGTGCAGGGCCCAAGCCGGTTGAAGTCCGAGGCGTTTCGGCGGCGGTGCAATTCGGGGCCGAAACCAGCGGCTCGTTCCGTTCAGTCCCCGGGAGAGGCCAGCCGTCCCGCAGGGCTGCCGCCAGCGATCGTCTCGACGCGATCCCTACTGCGGGGTTATCCAAGCCCGTGGGGACGGTCCGGCGCGTTTCGGCTTCACGAACCCTCGGGTTTCGGGGCTGGCTGGGTGCCAGCAATTCCGAACTTGTTGTTTCGAGCTAGCGCCGGCTCCTCTCCTCTTTCCCCGGGCTGCAAGAGGCTGGGACGCTCCCGTGCACATCGGCCGCCAGCGAGCGCCGATTTGGTCCCCGGCGAGGAGCCAAGCCGCTCCGCGATGCTCCACCGGCGGCTCACGCTCTCGCTCTGCGAGCTCCGGCTCGGCCTCCGCGGCTGAGACCCAAGGGGCGTGGCTCAGCTGCCCATCATAGCCCGGGCCTCGCCCCCTGGCAACCTGGCTCTCGCTCGGCGCAAGCGAGAGGCCGAGGGCCCGCCCCTAGCAACCGCCAAGCTCCCCGCTGATTGGACCCGCGCCGTTCTTCGCCTTGCCGCCGCCTGGGAAGGAGGGAGCTCGGGCGAAGAGGCCGGCTTTCTTAGAAAGATGAATTAAAAGGGGCGGGGCTGGCGGCCAATCAATGGGATTTTGGGACCCCGCCTCTGCCGCTTTCCTCCACCTCCATTGGCCGAGCGGCGTTGCAGTAGCGCGAGGGGGGGCGCGCCACCTAGTGGCGGCGAGTGGGGGCACGGCTTTATTTTTATTTTTATTTTTTTAAATTCCATTTATATCCCGCCCTTCTCCGAAGACTCAGGGCGGCTTACAAGCTTTAGCAGTAGCCTTCATTCTATGTATATGCCTGCTTATTAGGGCTTTCTCACACACACACACACCCCAAGCGGCATTATTACAAAGTCAGCTTAATTGCCCCCAACAATCTGAGTCCTCATTTTACCTACCTGGGAAGGATGGGAGGCTGAGTCAACCTTGAGCCTGGTGGGACTCGAACCTGCACTAATTGCAGGCAGCTGGTGTTACTTAAGGAGGCATTAGCCCATTCGGGCATTACTCCGGAGTAAGAGAATAGGCGTGGCAAGTCCCCAAATCTTCACTCCCTTCGCCAACCAGGTGCCCTCCAGATATCTCTTAGACCTGAGAGCCCTCCTCCTAGCACATCTGGAAAGCATCAGATGGCTGGGGGTGCCGAGCCGAATTAAGGGTGGAGATAGACGATGATGAAAGCTATCACCCGGATCGACTTTAAACCGTCTCGGTTCCTAATTTCAACGCATCCTCTGATGCTGCGAGATGACATGGTGAAAGGATGTGTGTGTGTGGGGGGGGGGCTTGGAAGTGTTGTGCATGTTTCTTTTAGGGTAGGTTACAATGGACCTTCCCTGCAAACGTCTCTTACAAAGCTGGTTTCTCTGGTCTGCTGTTGCTCATTTGATGTTCGGCGCTGGAACTAGCAGCACAAGAAGCCGAGATCTCCCCCCCCCCTTCTTCCAGTTTTACAAGCTTCTTGCACGGCGGGGGGGGAAGAGGTAGAATTGGGTCCCACGCCGCGGAGAGTCCCATAGCCGTACAACTTGCGCTTGGGCTGGACTAGAAGACCTCCCAAGGTGCCTTTCCAGCTCTATTCTAATTGATTTGATTGTGCTCCCCGATCTCTTTCGCTGAAACGCCGATGCTCTTCTCCAAGGACCCTTTTCATCCAACCCAGCCTTGCCTGATTCCGAGCGGGCGATTGCCAGGCTTTGCTCCGGATTAGCTGCTCCGGATTAGCGTCGACCTCTCTCGGATCCCCAGAGGTAAGCCTTGAGCGATCGGCGTGGCGGATCGCAAGACGGGCGG
>NC_139518.1:7771373-7836373 GCF_947247035.1 Vipera ursinii
TATACTTTGGGTGCCCTAAATTTGGAAAAACGTAATCCATTTACGAACAGCTGCACCCTTGAGCACCTCAGAGATAAGTAGATAGTAATTTTATCGTTCCCATCCAAAACCACAAAGCAGAAAACTAGCCGACATCAGCTATGACTCACAATTAATTGAATTGGAATACAGTATTATAGCAAAAAACAATAAAAAATATATAGTTTAGGAATTAGGAATTAAAACACAAGAAATTGATTCCGGAAAGATTTTCAGCTTTTCTTTATTCACAAGACTACTTTCTACTAACTTCCTGGAAGAGAAATTGTGGAATTATCTTTGTTTTTAAAAGTTGTGTTTTTGCAGACGTTGATTTGGCTCGTAAGTCACCTTGAAATAACAACAATGTTCTAAAATTAGTCATTCTGACTACAAAAATGTCCCTTTTCAATTAACTAAAACAAATAAATAAAAAAAAAGAATACAAAACACGTCATAACAAGAAGTGCTTCTGATCCACTGGCCTCTGTGCAAAACCGATAATTTCTAAGTTTCTTGAATCTGATATAATTATATTGAATTAAAATTGAAAAAGCTATTGGAAGAGCTGATGGTGATGTTAAAATTTTATGGGGTTTTCACATATAAACTGATCACCAATTAGAACACAATACAGCAGCCAAAATGACAATTGAAAAGAAAAGCGTGGCTTGTTTTTGATGCACCCATAGCTGGGGATGGCAGACCTGAGCGGGGGGGGGGGGGGGGGAAATGGGAAATACGAAAAAAAAAAAAATGCCGAGATCTGAGTATCAAAATAGGTAGATTATGGAACAGCTGTTTCAAAATCGTCCTATCAATATCAATACGTTTGGTGGGATAAGAAACAGATTGCACACATTGTACAAAACCTAAATATTTCAGCTACGTCAGCTGCAGATTTATGGAAAAGCATCTTGTTGGGCACATATTGTATCTTGAGACGTTATTTGGATAATTCCTAGGATCTAGGATGGCGGCGCCTGGAATGGCTGCGGCTGCATTGGCTCTTGAAGGCAAATAGTTTTGGGAGGGATAGTAAAGGGCTATAGGCCACATGATCAGGAAGATTTTAATGTGTTTGAGCAACATGGTGGAACTAAGGTAACATATGACATACGACTGACAATCTTTGCTGGCCTGGCGAGTTTCTAGTTGTTTTGGAACTGTTGGTGAGACCGTTAAAAGTCGTTGGCGCTGTTTGAATTTGTTCTACCAGCAGCAAGATCTGACTGCTGGCCCAGTGATGGATTCTACTGCAAATCAGGGCTGTTTCCAGAGGAGGCAGAGGAGGAGAGGACCTGGAGCTTATGGGGCGAAGGAACTGGATGAGGCTGTCGGCAGGCCCAGAGGAAGAGAGAGAGGCTTTTGGAGGAGTTGGTGGCGGTGGCAGCAGCGTGCTCCAGGGGCGAAGAGAAGCAAGGCCTCTTTAAGGAAAAGGTGGAAGAGTCAGGATCAGAAAAAGGAAAGAAGGCGAGGTTGTCAGAATACAAGCTAACTTGAGGGCTAATCCACATGGAGCCCCATTTCCATCTGTCCTGTTTGCCATCGTTCACTCCCTAGAGACTAAAATGGACAATGTGAAATTTGAGCGGGCCCCAAACAAGGAGTATATATCGGAGGTGGCGACCCTTTGAGAGCTGTGTGCAACGAAATTTCATTTTGATGTATGCCGATTGGTGTACATTCAAAGTGACAATAAAGTTATCATCATCTGCTCGGCTTCAAAATTCCAAGGAGTTTTGAAAAGGTGTGATTCTGTTTTCCCCGCCCCCTTTGTACTATTCTTCGGTGCCCAAAAGAAAACAACTCAAACTGGGGAAGTTAGCAGTAAGATTTCTTCTTCTCCTCTTCGACCTCCTCTGCTTTCCTCCTCTTCCTCCTCCTCCTCCTCCTCCTCTCTTCCTCCCCCCCTCCTCTTCCTTCTTCTTTCTTCCTTTTTCCAGCAGCTGGAAATAAGAGTACGATCTCAGCTCACTGATGTAATCTCGATCCGTTTGGGCCAAGCTCAGCCTGCCCGGCTGACAGGTCCTTGGCTCTTTCATCCTCTGGCCACACCTGTTGAATCTCCTTCCCATGCCATACTCCTGCCCATGCGGGTGTACATCAGCGAAACAAATTTGTTCCGGTGGAAGTGATTCAGTCCCCTTTCCCTGTCAGCCTTCTCCTTCAGTCGCAGACGCCGAGTGTGCGAAAGCGTTTCTGCCTGAATCATTCCTGATGAAACTTATCTGCTGGGAACCACCTTGTTTCCAGGTGTTTTGTTTTTTTCCCTGGCTTTGAGGGGGCAGCTGTGAGAGAAGCCCAGGTGGGGAGTGTTTGGTGCTCTCTCTCTCTCTCAGATATCTGCCTATCTGCCAATCTTCAAGCAATGCGTGGGCCAACTTTGTGGGCTGTTTTTCAAAAGAAATGTACCTTTTATCTTAGTTGGACCGAAGAACAAAGTCCTTGCTTGCAAAGAAGTCCAATTTACCTGCAGATTTTTTTCCCAGGCAAGAGGACTATAGAGGCATGAACTGCCTTGATGCTCACCAAGAATCTTTTTCTGGGGGGGGGGAGGGGGAACAAAAACAAGCAAAACTGTTTATTTTGGGGAGGGAAGTTAAACAGACAGAGCTGTGATAGCGCAGTGGTTAGAATGCAGTATTGCAGGCTAACTCAACTGCTCACTGTCAGCAGTTCGATCCTGACCGGCTCAAAGTTGATTCAACCTTCCGCTCTTATGAGGTTGGTAAAATGAGGACCCAGATTGTTGGGGGCAAATAGGCTGACTCCGTAAACCGCTTAGAGAGGGCTGTAAAGCACCGTGAAGCAGTACATAAGTCTAAGTCAGTGGTGGCGGACCTTTAAGAGACCGAGTGCCCAAACTGCAACCCAAAACCCACTTATTTATTGCTGGGTGCCAGGTGAGCGTGGCCCACTGGGTGGGTGTGGCTCTGGTGGTCATGAAAGATTGGGTGGGTGTGGCCAAGGTGGGTGTGGTCAGCTCAATGTTGCTTGTGGGGAGGGACACCTGTGGGGGGTGGGCAGGGTTGGGGGAGCTCCAGGAGGTCTCTGGCAGGTGGGGCGGTAGGCAGGAGACTCATCCTGTGGGGTGAGGCGAGGCAGGGTGGGGGTGCCTTTGCCGTGGGGCAAGGCAAGGGCTGGGGCAGCTGCTGCCTGACACCATTGGCCCCCGCACACAGAGGCCAGCGAGCACATGGGGGCCAAAGGTATCTGTCAGTAGCCACAGCCTGCTGGCCGCTCGACAGGCACACTCTGGGGCTCTGCAGCCTGTCGCCAGTAGTTCAAAGAAGCTGCCTCCAAGATAATAATAATTTTATTTATATACTGCCCTTCTCCCGAAGGACTCAGGGCGGTGAACAGGGCAAATATATAAAAAATACAAAAATACAAAAGTTAAAAAGGAATTAAATATATGCCCACCAAAAACAGTAAATACAAATATTAAAATAACAATAAGAAACCCCACCCATCCCCCATCAGGCCAGGCCGGCTTATTCAAATAAGAATGTCTTTAGATCGCGACGGAAGGAGCGAAGGTCGGGTGCCATCCGGAGCTCAGCCGGTAACCGATTCCATAGCTCCGGGGCGCCCACACAGAAGGATCTCCCCCTGGAGGTCAACGGCTGAGGAGGTGGTGCAGTGGGTCATGCCTGGGAAAAGGAGAGTATGCGAGGCCAGGAGGGAGGGAGGGAAACCAGCCATGCCAGGATGCATTCAGCCACGTGGGACCCCGGCAAATTAGTAGGAGGTCGGTTGAAGAGGGACAGTTGCCACCTCCAGGGCATAGCACGGGTGCCCACAGAGAGGGCTTTGAGTGCCACCTCTGGCACCCGTGCCATAGGTTCGCCACCACTGGTCTAACTGCTATTGCTATTGTTAAATGCAAGCCAAAGCACCAAGCAAATATTGTCTGGCATGGCATGGAAAAAAATGGATGTTAAGCACAGGTCTGCTTCCTTCCTTGTTAATGGCATCTCTTTTGTTTGTTTGTTTTTCTTCCTGTTTTGTTGTTTTTTATTGGAAAAAAATACACAAGAATAGAAGTCTATGGAAAAATAAACAGGAAAAAAAAGTAGAAAAAGAAAAAGGTATAAAGCAGGGGTCCTCAGCCCCCGGTCCGTGGACCAGTACAGGCCTGCGACATGCCAGCAACCGGTCCGCACAAACAAACAAAGCCCCATCCGTGGGATGCGGGCAGCACACAAAACCACATACTTTCTGGTCCGTGGAAAAACCTTTCTCCACGGAACCAGTCCCTGGTGCCCAAAAGGTTGGGGACCTCTGGTATAAAGGCATGATGCATAAGGCTGTTATTCCCTTCTCTTCCGTCCTAACCTGCCTTGCAGGGTTGTTGTGAGGATTCAGCCAGAAATTCCTGACAAGCTCACCCACAAGGCCCAATGTTTTAATCCTCCGTTTTCATGCTGGCTTGTTGCTAGTCCTGAAAAGATTGTCTTGTGTGAATAGGACCACCTCCGTTGCTGATTGTAGCGGCAAAGAAATCAATACATGAGATTAGGCCTTGAATAACTGAAACCCAAACTTAAATTCATCTTCCGCCACTCTCTAATCAATCTGACCAGATGATGGAGGAGTTCAAGGGCAAAATTTGCCTGGCTCTCCTGTCTGTATTGCGCTAACCCATAATTATTTGATTTTGACACTAATGGCCACTCCTGCTTTGTAAACTCTGATTTACAACTGAGAGCAATCGATAAGCCAAGTCACTTGTGGGTTGGTTAAAAAAAAGTGGTTGAAAAAAATGATGGCTTATTCAGTCATGTGAATCCCACCAGGCTCTTAGCAGGGGGTGCCAAAAATTTGATTTGTCAGCTGAGACTCATAGACTCGTAGAATCATAGGGCTGGAAGGGGCCTTGGAGGTCTTCTAGTCCACCCCCTGCCCAAGACAGGAGTTCTTACACCATCCCAGACAAATGGTTGTCCAATCTTTTCTTGGAAGCTTCCAATGATGGAGCACTCACAACTTCGGAAAGCAAGCTGTTCTATTAATTATTGTTCTCGCTGTCAGGAAGTTCCTCCTTAGTTCCAGATTGAATCTCCCTCTGAGGAGCTTCCACCCACTGCTTCTTGTCCTTCCCTCAGGAGTTTTGAGAACAAATTGACCCCTTCTTCCCTGTGATGGCCCTTCAAGTATTGGAACATGACTATCACGTCACCCCTAGGCCTTCTATTTGTTAGGCTATACCCAGTTCCACCTGATTAAATCCTGCTCTGATTTTATGGGCACGTTAAAAAAAAAAGGGGCAGTGTGCCATTACAGCCACCATTTTGATCTCTTTGGCCATGCCTCCCAGTGGAGCAGTGTTCCTCAACCTTGGCAACTTTAAAATGGGTGGACTTTGACTCCCAGAATTCCCCCAGACAGCCATGAATTCCGGATGTTGAAGTCCACCCATCATAAAATGGTCAAGGTTGAGGAACACTGCTGTGGAGGCTCTTGAATCCAGCCGTAGTTCTGTAAACCCCCATTTCTTTTTCTTCTAGCTTCTTGAAATGAATGCTCCTCTGACAGAGAAGATCTATTTTACGTGTCGTGAAGAAACTGGTCTTGCCTGTCCTTTTCCAGTTTTCATTCTCTTTTCCCGGAATACAGTCCCCATCACGTGTATCCTTCTGCTATACACGGTGCACTGAAAGAAAGCAACCCATCCTGCAATCTTCTGCCTATTGACGTAGGAACCTGAGAACTTAACAATATGAATTTCAAGCCTATTACACTGTTTCCAACAGAAGAAAATATCTGTAAATCAGTGCTGAATTGTGGAGTCCTTGATGCTTTCTGAGCTGGGTTGTTTACTTGTAGGCGTTTCATTACCGAACTAGGTAACGTCATCAGTGCACCAAGGATTCCACAGCACAGTATCCCTGTTCAGCCATTGTGGCTTAGCATCTGGAGGCTAAAACATGTAAGGGATGGTTGCAGGAATTGGGTATGTCTAGTTTAATGAAGATTAGGACAAGGTAGGACATGATAGCAGTGCTCCAATATCTCAGGGGCTGCCACAAAGAAGAGGGAGTCAAGCTATTCTCCAAAGCACTTGAGGGCAGGACAAGAAGCAACGGATGGAAACTAGTCAAGGAGAGAAGCAACCTAGAACTAAGGAGAAATTTCCTGACAGTTAGAACAATTAACCAGTGGAACAACCTGCCTCCAGAGGTGGTGAATGCTCCAACACTGGAGGTTTTTAAGAAGAGACTGGACAGCCATTTGTCTGAAATGGTATAGGGTTTCCTGCCTGAGCAGGGGGTTGGACTAGATGACCTCCAAGGTCCCTTCCAACATCATCATCATCATCATCATCATCATCATCATCATCATCATCATCATCATCATCATCATCTCAGGTGTGTACCGAAGGAGGGAAGACATTGCATGTTGTAATAATGTTACATAGGTAATCCTTATCATGACAATTGGACTGGAACTTCCATCGCTAGATGGGACAAATATGAAATGACTTGTGCCCAATTTTTTGCTGTTGTTAAGGAAATCACCCTGGTTGTTAAATGAATCACACAGCTGTTAAGCAAATCCACCATCCCTTATTGACTTTGCATGTGGGAAGTCAGCTGGGAAGGTCACAAATGGTGATCACATGATCCCAAGCTGCTGCAAGTGCGGGTTGCCGACGTGACTGCGGGAACTTTCTGGCAGTCGTAAGTGAGAGGACCAGTTTTAAGTCACTTTTCTCAGTTCTGTTGTAACTTCAGACAAAGAGTCATAAGTTGAGGATTACCTCTGCGCAACTGCTGCAAATTATGTCCTTGCATTGTTTTGTGCTGCACTGCATTGAAACATACCAAAAATGTGTAAATTTTGGCCGTGGCCACATGACATTAGTTTGATCTCATGGCAGATTCCTCCAAATACCTATACAACATTCTCCCGAGTGCAAATTATATAGGTAGTCCTCAACTAACAACAGTTCATTCAGTGACTGTTCAAAGTTATAGGAGCACTCCCTGAAAAAAAGTAACTTATGACTGTTTTTCACACTTAATAATCATTGTTGCATCCCCAAGGTCACTTGATTAAAATTCGGATGCTTGACAACTGGTTCAGGTTTATGACGCTCGCAGTGTCCTGGGCTCAGGTGAACCCCCTTTGGCGACCTTCCGACAAGCAAAGCCAATGGGGAAGCCCGATTAACCTAACACCCATTGTTACTAACTCAGTACCTGCGGTGATTCACTTAACAGCTGCAGCAAGAAAGGTTGCAAAATGGAACGTGGCTCACTTAACCACTGTCTCACTTAGCAAGAGAAATAACAGCTACAACAATATAAGTTGGAAGGGACCTTGGAGGTCATCTAGTCCAACCCCCTGCTTAGGCAGGAAACCCTACACCATTTCAGACAAAATTTTGGGCTCAATTTTGGTCATAAGTCGAGGACTACCTTTAGTCCCTTCTCATTTTGGAGGATGAGCTTGCATTGCAAGGCAGGCCAGTCCCGTTCTCTTTGGGAAGTGTTGTGAGTTCATTACTCCTCTGAGTCACTTTGTTTTGTTGGCACAGCTGTGCCCATGATGGTACCACGAAGGCATCTCCAGTGCAGCCTTTATGGCCACACCAGCCTTTCAAAAGACCTTAAGAATCCTCTGAAGTACTCTATAAATTCTAAGTAGATAATAGCCTCCTTTATAGCCCATTTCCCTTGTTCTAATGTAAATACAATAAGCGCCAGATCCTTGGGACCAAAAAAAAAAAGAATCCCCAAAACAACAAAGAAAAGGAAAGAGTTTCTGTTTAGGGGTGGTGGTGGAAAAAAAGGAGAGGGGGGGGAGAGAACCTCAGAACAGAGAGAAAGCGAGACCATCTCACTGCTCTGCGGATTCTTCTTTTGGCAGGGAAGAATTTCAAACGGACAGAAACTGGGTCCTATTAGGAAGAAGAGAAGGGGGTGGGTGGGGGGTGGGCAGGCGAAGGGCAGAGGTTTCGCTTGCAGTCTGCAATTAGCCGAAGATAAAGGGCTCCTCCCCAGCTATTCAGATGCAAAATCCCTTGACTGCAGGGCAAAGTCAATCCAATTTGGGAAGAGGCTAAATAATCAAAAAGCCTCAATAGCACCAAAAAAAAAAAATCAGGATGGCGGCTCATGCCATTCTCCCTTTAATTAAGAAGGGGAACCAGAATCATTCAAGGGTCTGTATGCAAAGCGAAGTGAACTTTGCATTGGGGGTTATAATCCAAAAATCCTCGGTGGGGGGGGGGTTGTTTGTCAGTGGCCAATTAAAATGGGGGGAGGGGGGAGGAAGGGCTCAATTTGTAGGCTATTTGAGGAGGGGGTGGTGGCTTGATCCGCCAGAATGTGTACCATTTGGTATCTACATTCGGGCTGCATTCACACATGGTGTACAGGTCGTCCTAGACTTCCAACAGTTCATTTAGTCACCATTTGAAGCTACAGCAGCACTGGAAAAGTGACTTGTGACCATTTTTCACACTTACAGCCCTTGCAGCATCCCCATGGTCAGGGGCAGGCAACCTTGGCTCTTTTATGACTCATGGACTTCAACTCCCAGAATTCCTGAGCCAGCCATGCTGAGGGGAAAGGGAGAGGTTTCCAAGCTGAGCCATGCTGGCTCAGGAATTCTGGGAGTTGGAGTCCACCAGTCATAAAAGAGCCAAGGTTGCCTACCCCTGGCCTAGGCCGCTTTATGACTGGTGGACTTCAACTCCCAGAACTCCTGAGCCAGCCCTGCTGAGGGGAAAGGGAGAGGTTTCCAAGCTGAGCCATGCTGGCTCAGGAATTCTGGGAATTGAAGTCCACCCAGTCATAAAAGAGCCAAGGTTTGCCTACCCCTGCCCATGGTCATGTGAACAAAATTCAGATGCTTGGCAATTAACTCATATTTATGACCGTTGCAGTGTCCCAGAGTCATGTGATCCCCTTTTGCGACCTTCTGACAAGCAAAGCCAACGGGGAAGCCAAATCCACTTAACACCCGTGTTACTAACTTCACAACTGCAGCGGTTCACTTAGCAACTGTGGCAGGAAAGGTCATAAAACTGGGACCGGATTCACGTAACAACTACCTCGCTTAGCAATGGAAATTTTGGCCTCACTTGTGGTCGTAGCCTGGACCTGGTTATCAAATTAATCCAGGTAATCGGCTTGTCCACCATGAACAAGTCATTTGGGCAGGGTTCCCAAAACTTAAGTGTCAGCCCCCAAAACGTCACTGATGCCAACACACTAGCCAGGCTTAGTAGCTTGTGTGAAGGCATCAACAGTGACTTTCTCAGCCCCAGTTAAGAGTTGTTGTGTGAACTGACTGGTCTCAGCCCCAGTTCAGGCTGTTTTGTGAACTGTTTTGCCTTTTCTGTTTAAGATTGGGGAAAGAAAGTCCGAGGCTGTTATACAGAAGACCAGCTAAAGGAAAACAGAGGTGTTTCCCCCCCCCTTCTGGAGAAAAATCTTATCACCAGTTTACACCTTCATGGAATTGGGAGCTGATTCAATTAAAATTGGGGAAAGCAGAGCAGGATCTGTAGATTTCTTTAAGGATTATTTTCCTATGAAGTATAAAAACTGAAAACAAAGAATTACATATTTTTTTACTGGAATATGCATGCCTATTAATGCAGGCTAAGCAGAAGCTCCATGCTCAGAGGCAGTTTATCTCTGAATATCAAATACCAGGGGATAAAAAGCTAGGAGCAATCATCACTTTCCTGCTTTATTTCATACATTCCTAATTTCTAAACTTGGCTGGCTGTTCCTGGAAACAAAATAGTTGGAGAAAGAACTTCAGTCTGATGCAATGAAGCTGTTTTTAGAGACTCTTTACTGCAAATCTTCGACTCATTTCTTCTTCTTAAAAGAAGAGCAACAAGAGTCTTATTTATTTATTGGGTATATTTTATATCCTGTCTTTCTGGCACAATGACTAAGTAAAAAAAAAGGTAAAGGTTCCCCCGCACATGCGTGCTAGTCATTTCCGACTCTAGGGGCCGGTGCTCATCTCCGTTTCAAAGCCAAAGAAGCCAGCGCTTGTCTGAGGACGTCTCCGTGGTCATGTGGCCGGCATGACTAGACGCCAAAGGCGCACGGAACGCTGTTACCTTCCCACCGGAGTGGTCCCTATTTTTCTACTTGCCTTTTTACGTGCTTTTGAACTGCTAGGTTGGCAGAAGCTGGGACGAGTAACAGGCGCTAACTCTGTTACGCAGCACTCGGGATTCAACCCGCCAAACTGCCGACCTTCTGATCAACAAGCTCAGCGTCCTAACCCACTGAGCCACCGCGTCCCGAATGACTAAGTAGTAAGGTCTATTATCCTTTTTAATAGTCCAATCCTCCAATTAATCCCCCTTTAAAACCATCTGACTTGATGGAAGTCCATATCTCTGTAGCCAGCAAGATTTTTGACTGGCCCTCAAATCTTCTGCATTTAGCTTTAGCGGACAGAAAGAGCTCAGAGAAGAGCAACAAAGATGATCAAGGGACTGGAGGCTAAGACATATGATGAACAGTTGTCAGAATTGAGTATGTCTAATATAATGAAAAGAAGGACTAGAGTGACATGATAGCAGTCTTCTAATATCTCAGGGCTTGCCACAAAGAAAAAAGGGTGAACCTATTCTCCAAAGCACCTGAGGGCAAGACAAAAAAACTATGGATGGAAACTAATCAAGGAGAGAACCATCCTAGAACTAAGGAGAAATTTGGTGACAATGAGAACAGAAGTTGTAGATGCTCTATCATTAGAGGTTTTTAAGAAGAGATTAGACATTGTCCGGAATGGTATGTAGTGTGTCTGCTTGAGCAGAGGGGAGTTGGACTAGAAGACCTCCAAATTCCCTTTCAACTGTGGTATTCTGTTTTTCAACATTCTGGTCTTGGAACATATGCCAAATAGTCTTCCTTCCCATATTTTCCTGATTATATTTCCATCATGCCCTCTCTTTTCTAAATCCTATATTCTCAGTGCTTAGAAAGCACAGGAGATGCATCTATTGTAGGACCTCTGCCTGATCTTCAAAGACTTCATGCCATTTTCTGGTTGTTGTTTTTTGGGGAAGATTACTGTTGGCACAAGTAACATTGTTTAGGGCAATAAATCATCTTTTTTCCAAAGAGAAAATCTTTTCCAATGGCCTGTGATATTTTATTGGAAATTCGGGGACTCTACAACTAGGCTACTCAATTGTACAATAGGTAGGTTGAATTGTTGCAAGGTTCTAATTTTGCCTAGCTTGGTGGTGTCATATTTGGGCGTGTTATTGAATTGTGTACATGGGTATGTGTGTGCAGCAGACAATATTTTTCCCCCCCAGGAAGACAGCCAACTCCTTACATGCTTACTCAGGACCAGGGTAGCTGGTTGCAGAACCGTCTTTCGCATCTAATGAAATCTTTCTCAGCCAAAGGGAGGTAATCAGCACAGTAGATCTCTTAGTCTGGAAATGGCTAGACAGCAAAACAGAGGCCGATCGTTCCAGTTTTGGGATAATATCGCTTGGATATTATCGTTTGGAAGCTGACGAGTTTCTTCTGTCAGCAACTCTCACTCTCAAGAACATACCTGAAAGTGTGACTCCAGTCAGCAGCAAAGCTTACTTGGTTTTTGCAGGGACAAAAAAAAAAGTGTGCAAGTGAACAAGCCCTACGTTGTGTACAAACACAGTCTGGCTGGTGACACTGCTCTGGAGTAACTTGCTGGCATCCTGAAGCACATTTGTCTGCAGGTTAAGCTTTAGCAAAAGCTGAATGCATGGCTCTGATTGGCCAGGATTTGGGCTGTGACTGACCCACCTCCTGCTCTTGCCAAGGCAGGTTTGCAAGTCATCTTTAATTAGTGCTGCAGAAAACACACAGACACACCGACCACGAAGATTGGAATGCAAAAACGCTCCCAATAGCAGCATGCCCAAAGAACAGTGCGGAGCCTGTACTGATGTTCGACTTAACATCTGTAGAAGCAGCTTCCATCTTCCTAGGAAAGAGAACAAGAATCCAGCTCCCCCCCATCCCCCCACCCCCCCAAAAAGGTGAGAAGGGAAAACCCTGCTGAGACTCCAATTTGTAGTTGGTGGCTTTCCTTCCTGTTCCGCTATATAAAAAGGCTCCGGGGGAACCTTGTTTACGTCTGACCTTCTCCCAAGGAGCTGTCACATCACTCCAGATTCCAGTGGGCACAAGTAAATTAACTCACCCCCTTCCCAATTCCCTCTTCTCTCGCCAGGACTTTGATCCTGATGGGCTCAAGGTTGACTCAGCCTTCCATCCTTCCAAGGTCAGTAAAATAAGGAGCCAGATTGTTGGCGGCAAATATGCTGACGTAAACCGCTTAGGGCTGTAAAGCACTGTGAGGTGGTATATAAGTCTAAAAGGTTAAGGAAAAGGTCTCTTTGTCAGTGGGGTCTGATTCTAGGGCAGGGGTCCCCAACCCCTGGTCTGTGGACCAGTACCGGGCCACGGCATGCCAGCAACCAGTCCACACAAAAAAGCATAAGCCTCATCCGCGGGATGCAGGCAGCATACAAAACCTCACGCCCTCTGCTCCACAAAAAAACATCTCTCCACGGAAGCGATCCCTGGTGCCCAAAAGGTCGGGGGCCTCTGCTGTAGGGCACAGTGCTCATTTCTGTTTCCTGGCCGGGGGAGCCAACATGGGGCTGCCCTTGAGGACCACTCGGAGGCTTCAGCTGGTGCAGAATGCAGCCACGCGAGTTGTGATGGGGGTCTCCCGATACTCCCGTGTAAAACCTCTTCTCCGCGAGCTGCATTGTCTTCCAGTTGCCCTCCGTGTGAGATTCAAGGTGCTGGTGATGACCTATAAAGCCCTAAATGGCATGGGTCCAGATTATCTCAGGGAGCACCTGCTGCCAGCATCAACTTCCCATCGTCCTGTGCGCTCCCCCACAGAGAGGGCCTCCTCAGGGTCCCGCCGGTTAGGGAATGCCGGCGGGCGATCCCCAGGGGGAGGCCGTTCTCTGTGGGCGTGCCTGCCCTATGGAATCAATTGCCGGTGAAACTCCGGATCGCCCCCGACCTTCGTTTGTTTTGCCGGGACCTAAAAACATGGCTTTTTGAGTTAGCTGGCCTGGACTGAGGGTTTTTAAGGTTTTTAAATTCTAATTTTAAATTTTGGGGCTATTGATTTAATTTTATTTTAATTTTTATATTGTATTGTTTTAATTTTGCCCTGTAAACCGCCCTGAGTCCTTCGGGAAAAGGGCGGTATATAAATTGAATTAAATAAATAAATTGTCTGAAAGACATTTTTTGTGGCCCTATAGCCAGCGTGGCTATACACCAAAGGCATGCGGAATATGTTTTTACTTTCAGCCACCCAAGTGGCACCTGTTAATCTACTTGCATCTGCATGCTTTCGAACTGCTAGGTGAGCAGGAGCTGAGACAAGCTCATCCCATTGTGTGGCAGGCACTCAGATCTCGAATCCGGACCGTCAGCTCTCCAAGCTCAGCATCTCTTTAATCACAGAGTCATTTCCCCCTCCGCCTCCCCCCATACGAGTCTAGGTGTCATTGTTATTCTCATGGGTTTGCCAGCCTCCTAACTGAGCTGCCTCTTGGCATTTTATCTGGTTCTTAAAGCAGGGCCAAGCAGGGAGGCTACGGAGGTCCAGATGACTTAGTAGAGGCTCGGGGAAAGAAAAAAGTAGCACCCAGTGTGGGTTTGTTTCATGTCTTTGCAGGGAATTTTCTCCCTGTCCCCTTCATATGTAAGATGACTGGACACTCTCCGTTAGACACAGGGGGTGCTTTTTGGCCCATCATATTGCCCTGCTTTTAAAAACGTTCTGATAGTAGTGAGAGATAGTTACTAGGGCTTCCTTGGTGTTCTCTGAGCATGGTTGCTTGCAGATGTTTCACTACCAGCCTAGGTAACATCATCGGTGCCAGTGAGCGTGGAGTTTCTTCCCTGTTTATAAAAATAGCTTGCCTTGCCAGTGTTGTTGGGAGTGTGGTTTTCTCCATGATTAATTCCTTGAGTAGGCTTTTGTTTACCGCTTGATTGTTTGTCCAGAGTTAATCCCTGCTTATCCCTGCTTATCTCGATGTGGTTTACAGGGCAAGTTACTGTATTAATAGGGAACAAACCCCATACTCACTAGCACCTTGTTGGGTAATGAAATATCTTGCAGATATTATCTGCAAGCAGATAACCAAGCTCAAGGAAGCACCATAGTTCAACCCTGAGCTACATATATTCTCTTGAGTTGGAGATAGTTACTATTTCTAATTCTTATCTTTATTCTTCCGTTTGCCCTGCAGGTTATGGAGACTGGCAGAAACAGAACATGGTACAGTGCTTTAGAAGTTGGACTAGGAGTGGGGACGATCCAAATTTTAGATCATCTTCAGAGACAGAAGTTCTTCCTTTCCAGTCCAAGACCTAGTGTGATCTACGGGTAGTCCCCAAGTTACAACCGCAACTGAGCCCCAACATCTCTGTTGCTAAGCAAGACCGTTGTTAAGTGAGATTTTCCCCACTTTACAACCTTTCTTGTTGCAGCTATTAAGTGAATCACTCCAGTTGTTAAGTTAGTAAGACAGTTGTTCAGAGAATCTGGCTTCCCCTTTGATTTTGCTTGTCAGAAGGTCACAAAAGGTGATCAAATGATCCCGGGACATTGCTACTGTCATAAACACAAGCCAGTTGCCAAGCATCTGAATTTTAATCATGTGACCATGGGGATGTTGCAATGGTCATAAGTGTGAAAAACTGTCATAAGTCGTTCTTTTTCAGCGCCGCTGTAACTTTGAACAGTCACTAAACAAACTGTTGTAAGTTGAGGACTACCTCTACTGGTGAAGACACGGAATAGAAGTGGGGAGACCCACTCTCTGAAATCCATTCACACATGAAACTTTGGGTCAGCCACTCCTGTCTCACCCCACCTAGCCCAAGTTTTTGTTGCGAGTAAAAATTGGAAGAGGAGGTATAAAAGAGCCTTGGTGGAGCAGTGGGCTAATGCCTCCTTAAGTAACACCAGCTGCCTGCAATTAGTGCAGGTTCGAGTCCCACCAGGCTCAAGGTTGACTCAGCCTTCCATCCTTCCCAGGTAGGTAAAATGAGGACCCAGATTGTTGGGGGCAATTAAGCTGAGTTTGTAATAATGCCGCTTGGGGGTGTGTGTGAAAGCCCTAACAAGCAGGCATATACATAGAATGAAGGCTATTGCTAAGCTTGTAAGCTGCCCTGAGTCTTCGGAGAAGGGCGGGATATAAATGGAATTAAAATAAAATAATGTTTATATATTATATATATATTTATAATAATTGATGCTACTTTGTGTCTCTGCTGGAGGAAAGGCGAGATATAAATTTAACAAATAAAATATTATTGACATATATTCCCCTGTCTTTTCTGCAAAATAACAAGGCAACTGGTAGCCTCTGTGAAAATAGAGCAGAATAGAATAGAGCTGGAAGGGACCTTGGAGGTCTTCTAGTCCAGCCCCCTGCTCAAGCAGGAGAAGAAGCTATACCATCTCAGATAAGTGACTGTCTAGCCCAGGGGTCTTGAAACTTGGCCCTTTTATGACTTGTGGACTTCAGCTCCCAGAATTCCTCAGCCAGACACGCTGGCTGTGGATTTCTGGGAGTTGAAGTCCACAAGTCATAAAAAGGCCAAGTTGGAAAGACCCCTGGTCTAGCCTCTTCTTAAAAATCTCCAGTGATGGAGCGCCCATGATTTCTGGAGGCAAGCTGTTCCACTGGTTAATTTTTCTCGAGATAATTATACTGTTTGGAAACAATCATACTGATTGATAGCCACTTTTGTGAAACTCATTAGTGGGGAAAATTCAGAGTCCTCATTCGCAGCTTTGGAGGGTGATTTGTATTAGGAAAATCCACCAGTGAATCAGCAGTGGAAATCTGAGGCTGCCGAATGCCTGCCTAGAATCCTGTCAAACCTCTGCAGCAAAATGTTGAGGGTTACGTTAAGGGGACCCATATTTGGGCACTGCTGTTCTGTATGACAAATGAGCATGATGGTTTTTGATCCCAAGGCTCTTTCCATCATGCTGGACCTGAGCACCCCACCTGTAATCCCCGAGGACAGGGTTTTCCAACCTTGGCAACTTGTGGACTTCAACTCCCAGAATTCCCAAGCCAACTTTAAGATGTGTGGACTTCAACTCCCAGAATTCTTTCCTTTAGTTGAATCATCTCCTACTTCCATGAATAATAAGGTTGGAAGGGACGTTGGAGATCTTCTAGTCCACCCTCTGCTCAAGCAGGAGACCCTATACCAGGGGTAGGCAACCTCGGCTCTTTTATGACTCATGGACTTCAACTCCCAGAATTCCTGAGTCAGCCGACTCAGGAATTCTGGGAGTTGAAGTCCATGAGTCATAAAAGAGCCGAGGTTGCCTGTTTGGTTCAGGTAGACAAGGACTCAGACTGGTTCACAATGAAAGAGTTTATTCAATACACATAAGTCAACTGTCAACTGTCAAATGTTTCAAGCTTTTATAGTAGAACTGTTTAAACTGTAACCAATCATCAATCGCTATTTTCCCACTTCTTTGCTACTTTAACCAATGGTTGCACCAGAATCTCCCGCTTCAAGGACCTACTTTTGCAACCTACTATTTTACAAGTTTGCAACTATTTACAGACACAACACCCCTTACCCCCCAGTTGTTGTTATTTATGGACATAGTCTCTTAAATATTTGGGTGGCCTATGGACCCTTGAAGGATATCTATTGCTTTGGATACCGGAATCATTTCTATCAGATTGCCTGCTAGGCTGGCTTACTCTGGTGGACCTGGACTCTTGGCTAATTGACTCAGATGCTTCTCTGCTAACAAGTTGTGGTTGTTGTTGTGTTTGCTGTTCAGTTATTGCTGGCCTGCTCAAGGGGGGCAGCTCCCAGTCAAATTGACTGTGTTGTTGTTGGTTAGCTGTGGACGGGCTGGTTTGCATTTCTGCTTCCCCACTAACTGGCAGGTTGTTGTCAATAAACCCTGATGCAAAGTTCCCCCCTTGTATACATTGATCCCCCTCAACTGGCATACAACCAAAAGTTCTCTTCCTGAGCTGATCTATATGTCTTTTGCTGACCCTGCTCCCTTCCCCCTCAATAGTGTAAGACAAGGGTCCCAATATCTCAGTGACCACCCCTGGGACCCATTTGTCCCCTTGTGTATAATTCCTGGCCCAGACTAAGTCCCCAATTTTGAATGATCTGTTTGGAATGTCCAGTTCTGCACTTGATGGTAGTCTGTCAGGATGTAGCCTGTCCAGTTTGGTGGTTAATCTTTTTCCCCACCTCATCTCTGCTGGGCTTTTTCCTGTAGCCGTGCACAGGGTCGTATGTTGGGTCAGCAAGAATTCTGCCAGTCTTTGGTGCCAATCGCCACGGATGATTCTCTTTAATGCATCTTTAGTGGTCCTCACATTTCGTTCAGCCAAGCCGTTGGTGGACGGGTGGAAGGGTGCTGATGTCGTGTGTTTAATCAAGTTGGCCCTGAGGAAGTCCTGGAATTCAACAGAGGTGAATTGGGGCCCATTATCTGACACAATTACATCAGGTAACCCGTGAGTGGCAAAGAGGCCCCTTAAAACTTGTATTGTTTTACCCGAAGTCATTGAACTGACGGGTACTACCTCTAGCCATCTAGAGAAACTGTCCACTACTACCAGAAAGGTTAACCCCTGGAAAGGTCCAGCAAAATCAATATGAATCCTGGACCAAGGATTCCTGGCTAACTCCCACTTGTGAGTACGCGTGTGTTGCAGCTCAGGCCTAGAACGTTGACATAAATAGCAATTAGAAACACATTCTTCAATGTCCTTGTCAAGTCCTGGCCACCATAAGTGACTCCTAGCCAATGCCTTCATACGTACTATTCCAGGGTGCCCCTCGTGTAGTTCTAATAATATTGTAGGTCTGTGGATTTCGGGAATGACAACACGGTTTCCCCACAGAACACATCCCAAATGGGATGACAGTTCATCCTTTCTTCTAAAATAAGGAATGTACTTGGCATCCGGGTTGGTACTTGGCCACCCACTAAGGACCCAAGCCATAATTCTTTTTAGGATATGATCATTATTTGTTGCCACAGCTATATCTTTAGCGGTTAAAGGCCACTCAGGGATGTCCTGTAAAGACATTATTTGTCCCACAGGAGCAGGGTCTTCCTCAGTGATATTTAATGGCAGTCTGCTAAGAGCATCTGCATGTCCCATTTCCTTGCCCGGTCTGTGTTGGAGGGAGAATGAATATGCTGAGAGGAAAATTGACCACCTCAGCATTCTGGGCGACATTATTTGGGGTGTCTGTTTATCAGTGGTAAACAGTCCCAATAATGGTTTGTGGTCAGTGAGTATAGTAAAGTTCCTACCATAAAGGTAATCATGGAACTTTTTTACTCCTGCCACGATTGCCAATGCTTCCCTATCGATCTGTGCATAATTCCTCTCTGCTTTAGTAAGCGTCCTGGAATAATATGCGATTGGCTTTTGAACACCATGAGTGTCCAAGTGGCTGATAACAGCCCCCACACCATAAGGTGAAGCATCACAAGCTAAATAAATTGGTTTATTTTCAATAAAATGGGTTACTGTTGATTGGCTAGAAAGAATGTCTTTTAATGTTTGGAAACTAACTCTATGTTTGTTAAGCCACTGCCACGGGGTTTTTTTATCTAAAAGTCTATGAAGAGGTTCTGCTATGGCAGCTTTGTGTGGCACAAATGTGTGGTAAAAATTAACTAAGCCAAGGAAGGCTTGCAATTCAGCCTTATTCTTTGGTTCCGGTGCCAATTTAATTGCCTTGATTTTATCAGGGGTTGGATGAATTCCATTTTTGTCTATCCTGAATCCTAAAAATTCAGTGGACTTAACCCCAATGCAACATTTTTCCTTTTTTAATTTCAATCCAGCCCTCCTAAACCTTTCCAATACCTGTTCCAGACGCTCTGCTAATATTTCTTCATTTCTTCCAGCTATCAGGACATCATCAAAATAAGGGCATACTCCAGGTATGCCCTTTAAGGTCCTCTCCATCACTTCTTGAAAGATGCCTGGAGCTGCTGCAATACCAAATTGCAGTCTGTGGACTCGGAACGCCCCCTTGTGGGTAACTATCGTCTGAGCTTCAGCAGCCTCTTCAGAAACAGTTAATTGCAAGTACGCCTGCGCCAAGTCTAACTTGGCAAATATGGCGCCGTCCTGTATCATGGCGAGGACCTGCTTCACCGTCGGGACCGGGTAAGTGTGTTTTTTCATTCCCAGGTTCAGGGTGGCTTTGTAGTCAGCGCAGATCCTCACATCCCCGTTAGGTTTAAGGGGTGTGACGATCGGCGTTTCCCACAAACCACCCTCGACTGGTTCTAAGACGCCTTGGCCTACAAGCTTATCGAGCTCGGCCTCGATTTTTTGCTTCAGGGCGAAAGGCACCCTTCGGGCCTTAAGCCTGATGGGTTTAACCAACGGGTCTAAATTAAATTTAATTGGGGGCCCTTTGTATTTACCTAAAGACCCATCGAATACGTCTGCAAATTCATTGCAGACTGATTCGAGGGTCTTATTTTTAATAACTGTGTTTATTCCCCCTATCCAGATCCCCAGGGCAGGAAACCAGTTAAGGCCAATTAGACTAGTCCTCTGGCCCTCAGTAACTATTAAATCTAAAGCTCCCTTAAACCCCTTAAATTTAACATTAAGGGTAATTTTCCCTTTAATTTTTATTGGGGTTTTTTGCAAGTCTGTTAATTGGATTTTAGTTGAACTAAGTGGAATTTTTCTGCCACTTATTTGTTCAATCATTTTCAGGGTTTCACTGGATATTATAGATACTGAGGCCCCTGAATCTATTTCCATTTTGCAAGGAACCCCTTGCAAATGGACTATGATTTTTAATTTTCCTTCCGGAAAATTATTAATCTTTCCCTTCCTACTATGATTGACTCGCGCCACCTCCCCACGGTTCCGAAATTTAGCCCACGGTCTAGGAGTCTCTTTGCCACTATAGTAAGGGGTTACCTTACCTTCGGGCCAAACGTCGACTTCATGAAGGTGATTGTCGCGTGCACGACCCCTGCAGATGGCTTGGATGTGGCCGGTCTTTCCACACGATCTACATCTGGCGGTACAAAACCTGCAAGTTGCGCGGGGATGGTTGCCCCCGCAGCTGCCACACCGGTTGTCGTTGTCGCGCGGTCTCGTTGCGGTGTCTCTCCATTGTCGTTGGGTCACTGGTACTTGTCGTTGCGGTGTTGCGGTTTGAGATCGGCGGTTTGGTTCAGGCCCTTCGCTTCGAAATGGTTTTGGCGCCATTTTCCCAAACCGTCTGGTGACTTCGGCGATGTCATCTTCCCATTGCTGGTCCACCTCCCCGTAGTCCACAAGGCCTTCTTGGTTGATTTCGGCAGACGTAGCTACGGGGGGGGGGTCGCGATACCCGGTAGATTCGTACGTTAATAGTTAATAGTTAATAGTTAATAGTTCGTCCAGCACTTCTTGCAGATCGCCGGTGGGCTTGGCGATTATTCTATTTTGTAGATGCTCGTCTCTCAAGCCCAGTACTACTCGGTCCCGAATTCTGATTTCCAAGTTGTCATACTTGCATCGTACTGCGGCTTCTCTGACTGCTGCAACGAATTTTTGAATTGATTCGCCTGGCCTCTGGTTCCTTTTTTCGAAAATACGATGCCAAAAGAGTTCGGACCTCCTTGGCGTGAAATGTACTTTTAGTTTAGCTAACAGGTCGGCATACGGAACACTTGAGACCGGCTGTGGTTGACAAAGTCCTACAGGGATCCGGTAAACTGGTGTGCCGCAAATTGTCAGTAACGCTGCCGCCTTTTTCCGGTCGTCCGTTATCCCGTTAACAAGCAGGAATCCTTCGACCTGTTCTACATATTCTTCTCAGTCCTCTGGGAAGCTTGGGTCGAATTCTTTTAAGGACCCGATTTGCGCCATTCGGAGGATTACAGGATTCTGCTGCGGCCGCTTGTGGTTGACTGTGACTTTATTTCAAATTTGCCGCCTTTGCGCAGCTGTTCCGCCGAACCTTCTCTGGTCTGCCGTCTATCCCACCCTCGTCGCCAATTGTTTGGTTCAGGTAGACAAGGACTCAGAGTGGTTCACAATGAAAGAGTTTATTCAATACACATAAGTCAACTGTCAACTGTCAAATGTTTCAAGCTTTTATAGTAGAACTGTTTAAACTGTAACCAATCATCAATCACTATTTTCCCGCTTCTTTGCTACTTTAACCAATGGTTGCACCAGAATCTCCCGCTTCAAGGACCTACTTTTGCAACCTACTATTTTACAAGTTTGCAACTATTTACAGACACAACACCCCTTACCCCCCAGTTGTTGTTATTTATGGACATAGTCTCTTAAATATTTGGGTGGCCTACTTTTGCAACCTACTATTTTACAAGTTTGCAACTATTTACAGACACAACATTGCCTACCCCTGCCCTATACCACTTCAGAGTTGAAGTCCATATGTCTTAAAGTTGCCAATGTTGGGAAAATGTCATGGAATTGCGCAGCAGCTGTCCAGATGACATTGGAGATACCCATACAAATTTGTAGTGTTTTATATATAAAAATAGATTTAACATTCATCCGGAAACAAACAACACAAGATAGTCAGGGACACAGAAATAACGTGAGGTAAATTTTGCAATACACAGAACACACAAAAGAAAAAAGGCGGGGGAAAAAGGGAAACTCCCCCTTTATACTTACAGCAACCAATCACAGTGCAGATTGCTTCATGCATGAGTCAGCAGTCTCTAACTTATCTACTACAACTCTCTGTTCCAGCTACTAAATTCAATATCCTAAACCTTGCTTTAGGACATGGGTCTTCAAACTCGGCCCTTTTATGACTCATGGACTTCAATTTCCAGAATTCCTCAGCCAGAGTGCCTGGCTGAGGAATTCTGGGAGTTGAAGTCCATGAGTCATAAAAGGGCCGAGTTTGAAGACCCATGCTTTAGGATATGCCATATGACCAGAGCAACAATAGCAAAGTTGAGAGAGTATTAAGTTATATTTCAGCTGTATTTTCTCCTCTTGGAAAAAGACCAGCGACCAGCCATGTGAGCAATGGAGATGCAATCCAGCTGATAGATCTGTTGGTGCCAAAAACAAAGACTCTGAATTGGGACCCTGATCCAAAACCCAGGCTTCCCTTTTTTCCAAACCATGAATACACATGCTACCCCCAAGCCAAACACCACTCAGACTTGTCTGCCTCCGTGGGTCTTGAGGGCCAGAAGAGACACAGAAGGTCACTGATGAAGACACCATGCCTTGGGTTCAGCCCCGATGACTTAGTACCCTCAAAATGCAATACAGATAGCCTTCAACAACATTTCATTGAGTGACCATTTGAAGTTACAACAGCCCTGGAAAAAAGGGACAGGACCATTGTTCACATTGCCATAGTCATGCGATCAAAATTCAGATGCTTGGCAACTGATTCATGTTTATGGCGGTTGTGCAATCACTTTTTGCGACCTTCTGACAAGCAAAGTCAACAGGAAGCCAGATGCCCTTAACAATTGCAGTGATTCACTTAACAGCTGTGCCAAGAAAGGCTGTAAAATGGAGCCAAACTCAACTTAACAACTGTCTTGCTTAGCAACAGAAATGTAAAGCTCCATTGTGGTCGTAAGTCGAGGACTGTCTGTACTTGTTCAGCTTTAACTTGCCGATTTGTGTAGCGAGCAGATTCATCTCGTTCTGTATGGCTCAATAGATGGTGCAAACTCTGAAAATGAGTTAATTGAAGAACCAGGTTAAGCAGGGCAACGAAACTAAAAAAAACCAAATAGCTCCAAGGAAACAGCCTTAGACTGATTGCTATCCTCCCTGAGAATGACTACTCTCCAGCGATGTGAGCTGATCTCAAGTGAAATAATCAATTCTAAAGAATTCATAAATGCTCTGTTGACTCTAAGTTGTTTGCTGAGTAACTTAAATAACTCACTTCTAAGGAATGAGAGCAAATACTTCACCTGTGGAATTTCTGTCTCTCTTGGCCCCACCGTCATTCTTCACAAAGTTTAGTCTGTATCAAGTCCCCAAGTCCCTCGTCTCAGCTGTGCCGTCTTGCATGGGTTTAGCATCTTAATTCAATTAATATCTTTTTACCAGTTTCCTTCCAAGACTCCAATTATTCAAGGCAGCTTGCAAAACTATGAAGAGGGATGCAAACAATTCAGCTATCTGAACAAGCCAACCACGATAGCAGAAAAGTCTTCTTGTTGTTGTTAGTTGTGAAGTCGTGTCCGACCCATCGCGACCCCATGGGCGACGTTCCTCCAGGCCTTCCTGTCCTCTACCATCTTCTGGAGTCCCTTTAGGCTCAGGCCTACCGCTTCAGTGACTCCATCCAGCCACCTCATTCTCTGTCGTCCCCTTCTTCTCTTGCCCTCGATCTTTCCCAGCATTAGGCTCTTCTCCAGTGAGTCCTTCCTTCTCATTAGGTGGCCAAAGTATCTGAAACGTCTAGAAGCTGAAAAAATGACAATCCATATATTTATTAATTTATCACAGATTGATCTGATTTGTATCCTTCCTTTCTACCTTGGGGAATGCGCAAGACCAAATCAAAACAGACTTTTTTTTTTGGTCAAAGACATAGATTAAAATTAATAGGCAGCAAAATCATTAAAGAGCTTCAGTTCTGACCAGAAAAAAAAAGTATCTTCCCACAATATCTAATTATCTAAATGCCAAGACAAGAGAAGATCAAATACAACTTGTGAGAAAGTGCTGGCACAATCGTTATTTCCCAAACGTTCAGGTCTTGTTTGAAGCTACAATAACCCAGTGGTGCAAGTAACACAAATTATGGAATCAATGTCACTTGAGTTGCAATGTCAGTATGGGCTTGATGTAATTCCTCCCTTCCTCCCATCTTTCCATATCATGAGAAATTGCAGTCCTAGGCTGCATTAACAGAGGGATAAAAAGGTAAAGGTAAAGGTTCCCCCGCACATGTGGGCTAGTCGTTTCCGACTCTAGGGGCCGGTGCTCATCTCCGTTTCAAAGCCGAAGAGCCAGCGCTTGTCCGAGGACGTCTCCGTGGTCATGTGGCCAGCATGACTAGATGCCAAAGGCGCACGGAACGCTGTTACCTTCCCACCGTAATGGTCCCTATTTTTCTACTTGCATTTTTTATGTGCTTTCGAACTGCTAGGTTGGCAGAAGCTGGGACAAGTAACAGGCGCTCACTCTGTTACGCGGCACTCGGGATTCGACCCGCCAAACTGCCGACCTTCTGATCAGCATCCTAACCCACTGAGCCACCGCATCCCTAACAGAGGGATAGAACACATTAAATGTTAATACCACATTATGATACCTTGGTAAGGCCACACTTGGAATACTGCATCCAGTTTTGGTTGCCATGATATAAAACAGATGTTGAGACTCTGGAAAGAGTGCAAAGAAGAGCAACAAAGATTATCAGGGGACTGGAGGTTAAAATATACGAGGAACAATTGCTGGAATTGGGTGTGTCTAGTTTAATTCAAAGAAGGACTAGGAGTGACATGATAGCAGTCTTCCAATATTTGAGGGGTTGCCACAGAGAAGAGGGCACCTGAAGGCTGGAGAAGAAGCAACGGATGGAAACTAACTAAGGAGAGAAGCAACTTAGAACTTGTTGGTGTTCCAACACTGGAAGTTTTTAAGAAGAGATTGGACAACTATTTGTCTGAAATGGCATAGGGTTTCCTGCCTAAGTAGGGGGTTGGATTAGAAGACCTTCAAAGTCCCTTCCAAATCTGTTATTATTCAGTTATTACAGGTAGTACTCAATTTACAACCATTTATTTATTGACCATTTGAAGTTACAACAGTACTAAACAAAGTTGCTTATGTCTGGTTTTTACATTTAGGATCGTTGCAGCATCCCTGTGATTGCACAATCAAAATTCAGGCACTTGGCAGCTGGCATGTATTTATGAGAGTTGCACTGTCCCAGGGTCATGTGATCACCATTTGTAACCTTCCCAGATGGCTCCTGGGTAGCAAAGTCAATGGGAGAATCCAGATTCACTTAGCAACTGAATGATTCACTTAACAACTGCAGTGATTTGTTCAACAGCTGTGGCAAAAAAAGTTGTAAAATGGAGCATAGCTCGCTTAACAACTGTCTGGTTTACAAATGGAAGCTTGGGACACAACTCTGGTTGTACTATAAGTGGAGGATTACCTGTATTCCACTCTATTCTGCCCCCACTTGAAAAAGTTTGGGGCACCTGGGTCTGAGAAGAAGAGGGGAGGAAATTGGAGTAAATTCAGATGAGGACTAGCAACATGTCTACAGGTCTGAAAAACCAGACCTCTGAAAGATGCCTAAGGGATCTTGGTATGCTTAGCAATGACAGCTGTCTTCAAATATCTGAAGAGTTGTCACGTAGAAGAGGGAGTGGACTTACTCTCTGTTGCCTCACAGGGTAGGACCAGAACCAGCGGATTACAGTTACAAGGAAGGAGACTCAGCTAAGACACCAGGAAGAAATTTTTTCAGCATATGAGCTGTCAGCCAGTAGAACAGGCTGGCCCATTAAATGGTGAGATTTCCATGCATAATATAAGTGGCACCTGGCTCAGTAGTAGCAACTGGGAGAGAGATCTGGGAGTCCTAATGGACAATCCCTTAAATATGAGCCAGCAGTGTGCTGAAGCTGCCAAAAAAGCCAATGCAATCCTAGACAGCATTAGCAGAGGGATAGAATCAAAAAGATTGAGGGCAAGAGAAGAACGGGATGATGGAGAATGAGGTGGCTGGATGGAGTCACTGAAGCAGTAGATGTGAGCTTAAATGGGCTCCAGAAGATAGTAGAGGACAGGAAGTCCTGGAGGAACGTTGTCCATGGGATAGCGATGGGTGAAACAAGACTTCGCAACTAACAACAAGAATCAAAATCACGTGAAATGTTAGTATCGTTTAATAAAGCCTTGGTAAGACCATACTTGGAAGGTTGCGTCCAGTTTTGGTTGCCACACTATAAAAAAGATATTGAAACTAATCAAGGAGAGAACCAACCTCGAACTAAGGAGAAATTTCCCGACAGTGAGAACAATCAGTGCTTCATTACTGGAGGTCTTTTCAGAAGGAATTGGACAACTGTTTGAAACGCTATAGGGTCTCCTGCTTGAGGAGAGGGTTGGACTAGAAGACCTCCAAGGTCCCTTCTGGCTGTTATTCTGTCATTATTATAACACAAGAGTCTTTTCTTGCTGATCTGAACTACGGGGTAACAGAAACCCAAAGTTTCGGTTGCTAAGTGAGACAATTGTTAATGGAGTTTTGCCCCATTTCACGACCTTTCTTGCCACTGCTGTTAACTGAATCGCTGCAGTTGTTAAGTTAGTAACATGGTTGTTGAGTGAATCTGGCTTCCCCATTGACTTTGCTTGTCAGAAGGTCGCAAAAAAAAAATTACACTTGACCCCAGGACACTGCAACCATCATAAATACGAACCAGTTGCCAAGCATGTGAATTCTGACTATGGGGATACTTCAATGAAAAAGAGTCATAAGTCACTTTTTCTTAGTGCCATTGTCACTTCAAATGGTCACTAAGCTAATGGTTGTAAGTCAAGGACTACTTGTACTAGACAAGTTCATAATACCGGTAGGAGTGTTAGTCAGATCCCAAACTATTTAGGCTTTAAAGGAAAATGTTGATATTCTATCTAAAGCAGGGGTCTTCAAACTTTGCAACTTTAAGGCACGTGGGCTTTGCTGAGGAATTCTGGGAGCTGAAGTCCACAAGTCTTAAATTTGCCAAGTTTGAAGACCACTGTTTTAAAGTATTTAAAAGAGTGCTGCATAACTAACTAGCAACCAAGCCCATTTTTTCAGTGCAGGCATCTTATATTCTCTGAGTCAGCTCAGAATTTTGCCCAATCTACAATTGCCACAGATTTTCCAAGGAAAATCCCACAATCAGCATCAACGTGGGATATAACCAAGTTGATAAGATCAGCTCAGGAGGCATCCTAATTGATGTACTAGTTGTGATCATCCTTGTCAAAGCCTCCACCTGCCAATGCAGTGACAGAGGACAATCAGAGGAAACTCCCCAATTTCAGACCTGCGTTTTGAGGGAAAGCTTAACCATCTCAACTTTGGCAGGGTGAAGATGATTGGACTTCAACTCAACCCCAAGCCTGGCTGGGGAATTCTGGGTGTTGAAGCCCACCCATCTTCAACCTGCCAAGGCTGAGAAACACTGAGCTTGTTTCTTTCTTGTCTGGATTGAATTACAACAATTTGCTTGTTTTCTCCTGTCGGTTTTCAGGTTATTTCCAGGAGGACCAGGGCTTTTTTTTGTCATAGAACGCTCAGAACGGAGTTCCGGCACCTTTTTTGGATGGAACCTTGAGGGGAAGGCAAGGCGGGTTGTATGACATGTGTAAGTTCCGGCACCTTTTTATTTTACAAAAAAAGCACTGAAGAAGACTAAATGCTTGCTTGAAATTGGATAGTAAATAGCAATTAAGTTTAAGTTTAAGTTTATTATATTTGTATACCGCCCTTCTCCCGAAGGACTCAGGGCGGTGAACAGGGCACATATAAAAATACAGACTAAAAAAATTAAAAGAGGATTAAATAGGAGCCCGAACTAAAACAATAGATAATAGTATAAAATCCACAATAAAAACCCCAACACATCCCCCATCAGGCCAGGCTGGCTTGTTCAAATAGATGGGTCTTCAGACCGAGTCGGAAGGAGCGAAGGTCGGGCGCCATCCGGAGCTCAACCAGCAACTGATTCCATAAGGCCGGGGCGCCCACAGAGAAGGCCCTCCCCCTGGGGGCCACCAGCCGACATTCTCTGACCGGTGGCACAACTGGGATGCCTCATCAAAAACTCTGGATGACATACCCCAGTGGTTTCATGTCCATGTTGAACGTTGTGGGCCCAGCACTGTGGTCCTTGAGGGGTCCTTGTTGCTCTCTGAGGTTGATTGTTTTCTTCTAGACATTTCATTACGCAAACTAGGTAGCGTCCACAGCTCTAGTTTGATGAACAATGAAAGGCCCGCAAGAAAACAAGCAAGCTCAGAGAGCACCAAGGATCCCTGGTTTCAACCAGGAGCTACAAATATTCTCCTCTATTGTGCCCCGTGAACATCATGAGCACAAAACAGAGCCCCGTGGGGTGCCCCAGATCAATCACCTGTGTAGAATAATCCCCCAGCACCACCTTCTGGATGCAGACTGCAAGGAAAGACCAGATTGATTGTCAAATGGTGCCCCAAGGTATAGAAATGGTACATAGGGTCTCCTGATTGAGCAGGAGGGGGGGAGTTGGACTAGATGACCTCCAAGGTCCCTTCCAACCCTGTTATTCTGTTAGGTAGTGCAGAAGGTTGATGGCATCAAAAACTGCTGAGAAGCCCAGGGTTGACTAGCAGTGTACATTTCCCTCCTCACAGGGATCCAGCTTCTGGCACAAGTCATCTGTATTTTGGTATTAATCTTGGGCAAAATGCCGATTGTGGGCCAAGAAAATCGGCATTTTTTTCAGCTATGAGGTTCTCACCTTCTTGATGGCCCTTCTGAAGAATGGCATATTTAAGACCGGTGTGTAAAAAAAGTTAGCAAGTATGTATCCGAACTGTCAGCCTAAGTGTTGGAGGTGCGGCGGTGAAGATGCAACGTATTTTCATATATGGTGGACCTGTAAAAAGGTTAAAGCATTTTGGATTAAAATCTGGTGGAATATGCAGAAGATATTTAAGAAAAGGATAAAGTTTTGTCCGCAATTGTTTTTACTGGGCATAATTATTGATACTACTGTTGTGGACACTAAGTTGATGTTGAACTTAATTACGGCAGCAAGACTTTTAGTAGGGCAATATTGGAAAAAGGAAGAACTGCCGACTATAGAAGAATGGACTTTAAAAGTTTCCAATCTGGCGGAAGTGGCAAAGATCTTGGCGTATTTGAAAGACCATTCGCAACAACGATATATTGTGCAGTGGAGAAAATGGATTGATTATATCCAGAACAAATATGGGACTAAAAAATTTCATTTAGCATTTGAATAAGTATTGATGTGATATTTATATTTATATTTATATTTATATTTATATTTATATTGCTTGTAGTCATTTTATAAGAGCTAAAGTGCGATAGACCTAATAGTTCATTGTTGTTAGCATATGGTAGTTTATGTTTGTTTCTACATTTATACCTTGTATTTAGCTCTGGGAAGTCGGGGAGGGGGGGAGGGTTGGGTGGGGTTGGGAAGGGGTGGGTGGGTGGGGAGGGGTTGTTTTGTTGTAGATAAAATGTATTGAAAAACTTTTCAATTAAAAAAAAAGGACCGGTGTGTATTTGGGCAGTTTTCCACATAGTAAATTAAGCAGCACTGTGGAAAAGACTCAGTGTCCTTACTTGGTCTAACTGACCTGGTAAAACATGTTCTATGAACACAACCCCTAAATATTCCCTGAACAGGTAGTTCTCGACTTACAACAGATGGTTTAGTAACCCAAGTCACAACGCCCTGAAAAAAGTGACTGATGACCATTTGTCACATTTTCGACCATTGCAGCAACCCCATGGTCACATGATCAAAATTTGGATGCTTGGGAACTGACTCATAGTTATGACGGTTGCAGCGATGTGATCAGTTTTTGCAACCTTGGGGCAATTTAATAAATCGTGCTATTAACTTAACAACTGCAATGATTCACCTAATAACTGTGGCAAGACAGGTAATAAAATGGGGCAAAATTCACTTAACAAACAGAAATTTGTTCCTCAATTGTGGTCCTAAGTCGAGGACTACTTGTACATTGATTTAACCTGCAATCCTGCGGCTTCTAGGAACAGTCTTCCAGGAAAGACAAGACGTGGGATTTTTTTCTCCCAAGAGTACAGGCAGTCCTCAACATACGGCCATTTGTTTGGTGATGGTTTGAAGTTAGGATGGTGCTGAAAAGAAATAACTTAGGACTGGTCCTCACATTTACAACTTTTACTACCTTGCTCAATAGTAGCAACTGTGAGAGGGATCTTGGAGTCCTAGTGGACAATCACTTAGATATGAGCCAGCAGTGTGTTGCAGCTGCCAAAAAAGCCAACACAATGCTAGGCTGCATTAACAGCGAACACCTTGATGCAAACAAAGTCATCACTAAAAGCCAACATGGGTTTGTCAAAAACAGATCATGCCTGACAAATCTTATTGCATTCTTTGACCAAGTGACAAAACTAGTGGACCAAAGGAATGCTGTAGATATAATTTACTTGGACTTCAGTAAGGCATTTGACAAAGTAGATCACAACCTACTACTTGATAAAATAGAAAAATGTGGGTTAGATAGCATCACCACCAGATGGATTCGTAGCTGGCTGACAGGCCGTACTCAGCGTGTGGTCCTCAATGGAACTGCATCTACATGGAAGGAAGTGTGTAGTGGGGTGCCCCAGGGCTCTGTTCTGGGCCCAGTGCTCTTCAGCATCTTCATCAATGAGTTGGATGAGGGGATAGATGGGGAACTCATCAAATTTGCAGACGACACCAAGCTGGCAGGAATAGCCAATACTCCAGAAGACAGGCTTAAGATACAGGAGGATCTGGACAGACTCGAACACTGGGCACTATCTAACAAAATGAAATTCAATGGTGAAAAAAGTAAGGTTCTACATTTAGGCAGGAAAAACCAAATGCACAGGTATAGTATAGGCGGTACCTTGCTCAATAGTACTAACTATGAGAGGGAACTCGGAGTCCTAGTAGACAATCACTTCAATATGAGCCAGCAGTGTGCTGCAGCTGCCAAAAAAGCCAATGCAGTGCTAGGCTGAATTAACAGAGGGATAAAATCAAGATCACGTGAAGTACTAATACCACTTTACAATGCCTTGGTAAGGCCACACCTGGAATACTGCATCCAGTTTTGGTCAACACGATGTAAAAAAGATGTTGAGACTCTAGAAAGAGTACAGAGAAGAGCAACAAAGATGATTGGGGTACTGGAGGCTAAAACATATAGGGAACGGTTGCTGGAATTGGGTATGTGTAGTTTAACGAAGAGAAGGGCGAGGGGTGACATGATAGCAGTATCCCAATATCTCAGGGGCTGCCACAAAGAAGAGGGAGCCAAGCTATTCTCCAAAGCACCTGAAAGCAGGAGAAGAAGCAACGGATGGAAACTAACCAAGGAGAGAAGCAACCTAGAACTAAGGAGAAACTTCCTGACAGTTAGAACAATTAACCAGTGGAACAACCTGCCTCCAGAGGTGGTGAATGCTCCAACACTGGAAGTTTTTAAGAAGAGACTGGACAGCCATTTGCCTGAAATGGTATAGGGTTTCCTGCCTGAGCAGGGGGTTGGACTAGATGACCTCCAAGGTCCCTTCCAACTTATTATTATTAACAAAGGATAGAATCAAGATCATGTGAAGTGTTAATACCACTTTACAATCCCTTGGTAAGGCCACACTTGGAATACTGCATGGAGTTTTGGTCACCATGATGTAAAAAAGATGTTGAGACTCTAGGAAGAGTACAGAGAAGAGCAACAAAGATCTTTGGGTCCTGGAGGCTAAAACATATAAGGAACGGTTGCTGGAATTGGGTATGTCTAGTTTAATGAAGAGAAGGGCGAGGGGTGACATGATAGCAGCGTTCCAGTATCCCAGGGGCTGCCCCAAAGAAGAGGGAATCAAGCTATTCTGCCAAGCCCCTGAAGGCAGGACAAGAAGCAATGGATGGAAACTAATCAAGGAGAGAAGCAATCTAGAACTAAGGAGAAACTTCCTGACAGTTAGAACAATTAACCAGTGGAACAACCTGCCTCCAGAAGCAGTGAATGCTCCAACACTGGAAGTTTTTAAGAAGAGACTGGACAGCGATTTGTCTGAAAGGGTATAAGGTTTCCTGCCTGAGCAGGGGGTTGGACTAGATGACCTCCAAGTTCCCTTCCAACTTTATTATTATTATTATTATTATTATTATTATTATTATTATTATTATTATTATTATTATCTATTGCAGCATCCTCACTGTCATGTGATTGTGATTTGGGCCCTTGACAACCGGCATGCCTTTATGATGGTTGCAGCAACCTGTGGTTACATGGTTGTTAATTTGCAAACTTCCCAGCCAGCTTCCAAAAGCAAAGTCAGTGGTGAAGATGGCAGGGAAGGTCACCAACTGGGATCATTTGAAGTTTCACTTAACAACCACGGCAAAAAAAATTTGTAAAATTTGCGTGTGGTCACATGATGCCTCACTTAACAACCATACCACTTAATAATAATTTTTTAGTCTCAGTTGTGGTTATAGATTGAGGACTACCAGTACTGTACAAAGGGAAATCTGAGGTTCAAAATCTTCAGGATTGGAGAGTGTCTGCCTGAGAAAGTCTGCAGTCAGGTAATAGATGATCACAAACCTTATAAGGTGGTCTCAATTTACGACTAGTTACTTAGTAAGCATTTAAAGTTATGGAGGACCCTCCACCCCAAAAGCTACTTATGACCTAGTTCCAAAGTGCCGATAGCCAGGGTCTGCCCCATGGTCACATGACTATATTTTGGGGCACTTAGCAACCGTCTCGCCTTTTATGACCTTTTGCAGCATCCTGCAGTCATGTGAGCAGGATTACATTTTTGCCAGAAACCAGCATTTACACCTAGTTTCTGGCACAATCACCATAGGGAACAATGGATTTGCTTAATAACCACTGCAGAAAAGGTCATAAAATGGGTACGGTCAGATGGCGACCCTCTTTTCCACCACCATGGACTTACCGTCGAAATTGCCAGGCTCAATTACGATCGTAAGTCAAGGGCTAACTTTATAGCAGGGAAAAACACAGAAGAACAGAGTTGGAAGGGCCCTTGGAGGTCTTCTAGACCAGCCCCCTCCTCAAGCAGGAGACCTTATACCATCTCAGACAAATGGCTGTCCAATCTCTTCTTTAAAAAAATCTCACTAGAGATTTTTTCTCATTTTAGAGCAGAGGTGTCAAACTCAATTTCATTGAGGGCCACATCAGCATTGCGGTTGCCCTCAGGGGACCGGGTGGGTATGGACTGGGTGGGCATGGCCTACTGGGTGGGCGTGGCCAGCTCTACATTGTTGGCATCAAGGGTGCCTATGGGGTCCTGGGCAGGAGTGGGACAGATCTGGGGGTCTCTGGCAGGAGGAGGGTCTCTGGGCCAGGGCCAAGGCAGTGGGGGCCGTTCCCTCACTGTTTCCAGGATGGCTTCGCGGGCCGCATGAAACCACTTGGCGGGCCGGATCCGGCCCCCGGGCCTTGTGTTTGACATGTCTGTTTTAGAGCTATGTGGAGAATCGGAGGGTCCAGGACTCAGACAAATAGGATCAACCTCATTGAATCTACTTTGTCGAAGTGGTGCAGATGGAATCTGATGAATCCAGTCCAGATAAAGACTCAGCTCTGAACAAGGACTCATCTGGAAGGGAGAGGCACTCTGAGACTCCTTGGAGCCTTTGTCCTGTGTCCCCCCCCTCCTCCAAAATTTACACCCACAGATTCAGACACTTCTTCCCCATTGCAAAGACTATGGGAGGAAGCAAGTCAACAAAGAGATTGTTGTAGGTAAACAGAACCAGTCTTTCCATTTTTAATGGAAATGGTCTAGCTGCAGATCACTGAACATTTTAGGGAGCCCTCCCCCCAAAAAAGCTTAGGGCTGGAGGAATAAGAAGGCACTAGAAAAAATATCTCCAAAGCAAGACAAGCTTCTCCCCTTCATCTTTTCATTTTTGCCATGAGGACATTATGGAAAGCTTTGGAGTTTCATATTTCTGGCCCTGATGTCCACACCCCAAATGAATCAGGGCTCAAATAATAACCATTTCAAAACTTTTTATTTTATTTAGCGAGGCATTTTCCTTGTTTAGTTTGCCTTGCTTTAAATGTGGTCTGAGACACCCGTCTTTTGGCATCCTCCACTCCCCCGCCCTCTCTGCTCTGGCGAATGAGAGGCCCTGATCTGCAAAGGTATAAAGTTGCTCTGCCTTTCAGGAACACACTTAGATATATTTATTTGAGACAACTGCGTTGGGTTTTGCAATATGTCAATAAACCCAGATCAAACGCCAACCCGTTTCCTTTGTGTGTTTTTCCTTCCCCCAACACCAGCTCCCGAGGTCCTTGGTTGTGACATAGTTTTGGCAGGGTCATGCGAAAGCAAAGCAAAAGGTTTTTAAAAGGAGGTGTGTGTGTGTGTGTGTGTGTGTGTGTGTGTGTGTGTGTGTGTGTGTGTAGGGCTGAGCTGTCAAATTTGCAAATTCATCTCCAATCAGGCGGGACGATAACTTTATTGGCCTGAGAAGATTTCATCCAAGCAGGAAGGGAGAAAGTCAGGAGAGGAACTTCCGAAGAATGTAGTGACCGGGCGAATATAATTGTGGACTATTTTTGACAACCCGCAGAACGTTGCTGCCCTTTGCAAACCAAAGAAAAACGTGGTTCTTTATCTGATCCAGTTAAGGATGCTGCATGAAGCAGAGCTGATATTTGATTTCACTTTTTTGCAATAATACAGGCATTTTGCCCTGAATAAGATAAAGAGGCATTCTCTAATGCAGTGTTGCTCAACCTGGGCAGCTTTAAGATGGGTGGCCGGGGAATTCTGGGAGTTGAAGTCCACCCATTTCAAAGTAGCCCAGGTTGAGAAACACTGCTCCAATCTGACAAAATAGGATGCGATCTTGGTTTAGGAGGTTTACCTGCAGTCTCTACACAGCGCCAACGGTTAGGTAGCCTAGACATCAATATTTGAACATAGGTCTTTTTAATATTTATATTTTATGGTGTTTTACTAATCTAGATGAAATGCTAATATATATTACTAGTCCTTGTTTGATATGTCATACGCTAAATAAATAAATAAATCTACACAGATCATTTTCCCCCCTCCTAAATGGTTCTTCTAAAGTCTGATTTAGCAGTGGAAAGAGGAAGCTAATCCCATAATTTTTATTTTAAGCCATGAATTTCAGGGATTCACTCAGAGAAGTCAGCCTTTGGGCTTTCCTCAAGCGCTCCTGTTTTTTCAGCCATTGCTTTCCATAGATTCCTCAAGTAAATACAGAAATCGTGGCAAGAAGGAGTTAAGAGGATACGATGAGGTACAGAGACAGGGATTCCTCAACTTGCGAACCAGAACTGGGACCAGAATTTCTGTTGTTAAGCGCAGCGGTTGTTAAGCGAGTTGCATCTTTTTTATGACTTTATTTTTTTTTTTGCCATGCAAAAAAAAAGTCACTGAAGTGAATCCTACAGCCATTAAGCTTGCCAAGTGCCCAAATTTTGATCACGTGACCATGGGGGAGGCTGCAACGATCCTAATTTTGCCAGCGTTCACTCAGCCTCTCATCCTTTCGAGGTTGGTAAAATGAGGACCTAGATTGATGGAGGTCAAATATGCTGGCTCTGTTAGACTGCTTAGAGAGGGTTGTAAAGCACTATGGAGTATATAAAGAAGAGGCAGTCAAGCTATTCTCCAAAGCGCCTGAGGGCAGGACAAAAGCAACGGATGGAAACTAATCAAGGAGAGAAGCAACCTAGAACTGAGGAGAGACTTCCTGACACTTAGAACAACTAGCCAGTGGAACAACCTGCCTCCAGAAGCGGTGAATGCTCCAACAGTGGAAGTTTTTAATCCCATTTTAATCCCATTTTTATATCCCGCCCTTCTCCGAAGACTCAGGGCGGCTTACAATTTAAGCACAAACCAATGTGCTTAGCAATAGCCTTCATTCTATGTATATGCCTGCTTATTAGGGCTTTCACACACACCCCAAGCGGCATTATTACAAAGTCAGCTTAATTGCCCCCAACAATCTGGGTCCTCATTTTACCTACCTCGGAAGGATGGAAGGCTGAGTCAACTTTGAGCCTGGTGGGATGCGAACATGCACTAATTGCAGGCTAATTGCAGGCAGCTGGTGTTACTTAAGGAGGCATTAGCCCACTGCTCCACCAAGGCTTTTAAGAAGAGACTGGACAGCCCTTTGTCTGAAATGGTATAGGGTTTCCTGCCTGAGCAGGGGGTTGGACTAGGTGACCTCCAAGGTCCCTTCCAACATCATCATCATCATCATCATCATTATCATCATCATCATCATTATTATTATTATTATTATTATTATTATTATTATTATTATTATTATTATTATTATTTCTAAGTGCTATTACTATTAGTTGTAAGTCACTACTTTCAGCACCACTGTAACTTTAAAGCTTCACTAAACTAATGGTTGTAAATCAAGGACTACTACCTGTGGGTATATTTAAAATAAAAACACAGTTCAGAGTAATCTCAGCATGGTAATCTCAAACGCCTTGTAAACAGTGCAGAAAAGCAGATGGCTCTGTAGCCAGGGAAGGCAATTTCTGAAAAAAATGCTCACGTTAAAAGCAAATGGCAGCACTAGCAAAATTTAAGGTGACTGCATGTAGTATGGAATCCTCCTCCTTGTTCCCTTCAACCCTGGTAATATTATGATACGGGTAATTTACAATTACATTCAGACTCAAAACTGGTGAAATTTTGATCATGCAAGTCCTAACCAAGGACTTAAGAATGATGAAGTTAGCATCCGATGATATAGATGGTTCCAAACAATATTTTATTGTAAAATTAGGGGGTTCAGGCTCTGTAATTTCAACATTTCCAAATATTTAGGAATTGCTCCAAGGGCTCCAATCATGATCGGTATAATAATGAATTTCTTTCTCTGTAAATTTATTGTTATTGGTCGCACAGTCAGCCAGGTGCTTAGAATGGATCTGGCATTTTTGTCCACCTGGCCTTTTGAGTCCTTCTTGAGGGTATTATTATTATTATTATTATTATTATTATTATTATTATTATTATTATTATTATTATTATTATTATTTACAACACTGTGAAAGATGAAGTGAGTGTGAGGTATCACTCTCCCTCACTGGAGGCCTGGTGAAGAGCAAGGAGTTTGGGGCACTTCTAAACAACATCAGATTGGGGAACATCTGGATTTGGGGAGAACTTGCTTCTAGAAGGTTATGAGGCTGTTACAAAGAATTAGGGTGAAGGTTCGTTCTCTGAGTTTGTGGGTTATTTTCCAAACCTTTCGTTACCAGGCTAGGTAACATCTTCAGCGGAGTTTAGAGGGATGTCAATGTCGGTGCTCTTCTGTCTATAAGGGCCTCAGGTGTGGATGTGTCCAGAGGAGGGTCTTGTGATGGGTCAGGTGTGAGTCATCAGTGAGAAGCTGGTGATGGGTCTTGTGATGGGGAGGTTATCTCAGGTCAGGGTCATTGGGAGGTGAGCTGCTGGTGGGAGGGGGAGGGGTTGAGGTTGTCTCTGGTTGGCTGTGGGGTTGATTTGGATCCTGAGGGGTTTGTAGGCTGGTTGTAGGTTGATGTGTCTGTGGATGGAATTGCTTGTGGAGTGCCTGGCTTCGATGAACTCATGAGCGTGGCAGATGGTAGCGTGGCCGATGATTTTTGTGTTGCTCCAATCAAACTGGTGTTCTTCGGTGTCATTGTGGGTGGAGAATAAGGATTTGGGATCCTGGCGTTTGAATGACAGCCGGTGTACATGGATCCTGGTTTTTAATTGACGTGATGTTTGTCCCACGTAGAATTGATTGTAATGGCTACAGTTGATTTTGTAGATGACATTGTTTCTTTCATCCTTCTCTTCTCTTGTATTTGATTCTGGGTAATTCCTGGCAGAGTGTGGCTATGGGTTTGTGGGCTACTGCTCTTCCTAGGGGTTGGAGAATTCTGGCTGTCATTTCTGACACCCCTTTTGTGTATTCAAAGAAATTGTGCTTCTGGTGTCCCACTAGATGACATTGTTTGATCAAAGGAACCTGGAGCATGCCAACTTGGGCAGGATTGAATCAGCCAGGCAAGTGGCTGGTATTTCAGATTCCAGGAGAGCCGTTCAGATCTTCCTACCCTGATATCTTTTGGGCTTTGTGCTACATGGTGGTGCCAAGAAATGAACTAGGATCTTATCCGTGCAATCAACGTGTGTCCTCCACTAGCCTTCTCCCAAAGGCATGCAATGTGTGGAATGCCATCTCCCCACTTCTGAGTTCAGAAGTCAAGTTGCTTTTTTTGAAGTAGCTTTGCTTTTCTAAGACAACCAGCCTGGGACTGCACCAATCCTGAAGGCCACTACAGGTAGTCCTCGATTTACGAGCACAACTGAGCCCCAATTTTCTATTGTTAGGTGAGTTTGGGGCCATTTTATGACCTTTCTTGCCACTCTTGTTAAGTGAATCACTGCAGTTGATGTTAGTAACCCAGTTATTAAGCGAATCCGGCTTCCTCATTGACGTTGCTTGTCAAAAGGTCACAAAAGGTGATCTTGGGACATAGCAACAGTCGTAAATATGAATCAGTTGCCAAGGATCTGACTTTTAGAATAGAATAACAGAATTGGAAGGGACCTTGGAGGTCTTTTGGTCCAACCCCCTGCCCAGGCAAGAAACCCTGTACCATTTGATCACATGATCATGGGGATGCTGCAAACATTGTAACTGTACAAAATGGTCACTTTTTCCATGCCATTGTGGCTCTGAACGGTCAGTAAATGAAATGTTGTAAGTCGAGGACTACTTGTAGAGGGAACCAAAGAAATTGTGTGTGGATTTTCTCACCCCAGAAGTGGTGGCCTTCACATTTCCAGTTTCCATAGTCAATGCCTGCTGTCTCTGAGGCTCAGTATCACAGTTTATGGAGCTTCCTACGGCGACCAGCTTGGAGATTTCTGAGGGCCTCAAGAGTAGAAGAATCTCTCCAGGCCAAACATCACGAGTGGATGTAATGGGTGATGTCTCCTTGCACAGGAACTGAAAAATATGTTGGGCAAACAAAGCAGAAAACCTAGAAGGTATATTGGATAATCCAGCCAGCAAACTATGGGCCCCTTCTATTTAAGTTTAAGTTTATTGAATTTATATACCGCCCTTTTCCCGTAGGACTCAGGGCGGTTTACAAGGTATTTAAAAACGTCAATACAATACAAAAGTTAACAAACAATTAAAAATAATTAAATTCGATCCCTGAAAAATATAAAACCCCAATTAAAAACTCTCAGCCTGGGCCGGAGAGCTCAAAGACCCAGGTCTTCAGGTCCCGGTGGAATGAACAAAGGTCGGGGGCAGTCCTAAGTTCCACGGGCAGCTGGTTCCAGAGGGCAGGCGCACCCACTGAGAAGGCCCTCCCCCTGGGTGTTATCCGCCGGCAGTCTTTTACCCTAGAGCAGGGGTAGGCAACCTCGGCTCTTTTATGACTCATGGACTTCAACTCCCAGAATGCCTGAGCCAGCTTGGCTGGCTCAGGAATTCTGGGAGTTGAAGTCCATGACTCATAAAAGAGCCGAGGTGCCTACCCCTGCCCTAGAGGGATAGGAAAAGTTATCACAAAATTTGAAGGGAACAATAAAACTCTATGCACAATGAGAAATCCAGATCCTCATTGCTCTTTACCCCAGCTTTGTCCAACTGCCAAATGAGAAACAAAGCAAATTTAGTACAGGTAATCCTCCACTTATGATCACTCACTTAGTGACTGTTCAAAGTTATGGTGGATCCGAAAAAGGGACTTAAAACCCAGATATGAAGTTCTGACATCCGATCCCCCACCTTACAGTCAGGGGTGCTTTTTGGGTGCTTGACAACCAGCCCACATTTAGGATTGTGAGCAGTGTCCTGTGACTAAGATTTATGATGTTTTTCCAGAAAAAACAGTTTCTGATTGGAAAAAAAACATGTCCCCTAGTGAAACAATGGATTTGCTTAACAACTATGATGTTCACTTAACAATCCCTGCAAAAACAGTTTGTGAAATCAGGCACAGCCACATGAATGATCCGCTCTATGACTATCACAGCTTACGCCTGAAATTTCAGGGTCAGTTGTGGTTGTAAGTCGAGGATTACCTGTAGCTGAGTCTTTGTTGTTTGTTTTCTTTGCAAGGCTGCTGCCCTCTGTGTTGTTCTAACTGCGAGCCAGTTGCCATGTGTCTGAATCACAATCATGTGATCACGGAGACACTCTGCTACTCATCACCCCGAGGATTCATCTAAGGTGCCTTCATTCAGCGGCATCATAACTTGAAACTGCCACTGAATGAGTAATCACTGAGCAGGGACTATCTGTAGGTTGTCTGCGTAATAACGTCATAGAGTAGAGTAGAGTAGAGTAGAGTAGAGTAGAGTAGAGTAGAGTAGAGTAGAGTAGAATAGAATAGAATAGAATAGAATAGAATAGAATAGAATAGAATAGAATAGAATAGAATAGAATAGAATAGAATAGAATAGAAACTGGAAGGGACCTTGGAGGTCTTCTAGTCCAGCCCCCTGCTCAAGCAGGAGAACCTATATCATCTCAGACAGGTGATTGTCCAGTCTCTTCTTAAAAATCTGCAGTGATGGAGCGGCCACGATTTCTGGAGGCAAACTGTTCCACTGGTTGATTGTCCTCACTGTCAGGAGGTTTCTCCTTAATTCCAGGTTGCTTCTTTCTTTGATCAGCTTCCATCCATTGTTTCTTGTCCTTCCCTCCGGTGCTCTGCTGAACAACCTGCCCCACCCCCTCTCCCTTGTGGCAGCCCCTCAGATACTGGAACACTGCTATCGTGTCTCCCCTATTTCTTCTTTTCTTTAGACTAGCCAAACCCAAGTCCTGCAGCCGTTCTTCATATGTTTTAGTCTCCAGGCCTTTTGATCATCTTAATTGCTCTTCTCTGATTTTTCCCCCCAAACTCTCAATATCTTTTTTTGTGATATGGTAACCAAAACTGGCTGCAGTATTCGAGGTGTGGTCTTATTAGGGCTTTATAAAGCGGTACTGATACTTCGGGTGATCTTGATGAGATGGAATGTAATAAGGAAGTGGACTCAGAGGAGGGAGGGGCTGCATTCCAGAGGAGTAAGAGGCAACTCAACCTGGACCTTACGTGTGAGAGGAAGGCGGTGAAGAGGGCCCCACCCTAACAGTTCCCAGAGCATATTGTAAATGCAGATAGTAAAGTCCTGAGTGTGGCAAGATTTTGGAATAGAAAACAAGAGGTCACCTTAATCATTAGGAGTTAGTCATTTGTTGTTGATGTTTTCTTTTTTAAAAAAAGCTCTGCTTAATCATTACAGTGAAATGATGCTAATGGTAAGTCATGAGCTGCGTTTGCACAGACTAATAAATAGGGTAGAATAACAGAATAACAAAATAACAGAGTTGGAAGGGACCTTGGAGGTCTTCTAGTCCATCCCCCTGCTCGAGCAGCAGATCCAGTGTTATTTCAGACAAATATTTATCCAGTCTCTTGTTGTAAGCCTCCAGCCTCCAATCTCTGAAGGCAAGCCATTACACTGGTTAATTGTTTCCAACCATTGTTTCTTGCCTTGCCTTTTGGTGCTTTGGAAAATAGTTTCACACACACACACCAATCCTTGTAGGAGCCCCTCAAATATTGGAACAGTGCTATTATGTCACCCCAATCCTTCTTTACATATGCATTTCCTGTGACCATTCTTCATATGTTTTAGTCTCCAGCCCACCAATCATCTTAATTGCTCTTCTTTGCACCCTTTACAGAATCAAAACACCTTTTTTTGTATTGTGGTAACCAGACCTGGATGCAGTATTCCAAGTGTGGTCTTACTAAAGCTTTACAAAGCAGTACTAGAATTTCATGTGATCTTGATTCTATCAAGATCATTATTATCTATCTATTATTTGTCTATAAGTGTGAAAATAATAAAGAACTTAGCCTGGAACAATCACCCAGAGTCATTCTAGGTTTTGGGCCTGACACTCAGTGATGCAATGATGTCATCATTTATTTTTTATAGACATTCTTTTGCAAAGTTCCCCCCCCCCACCGCGAATAATAAAATGAAGTTGAAAAGAACTCTTTCCTAATATATTCCTGGTACATTACAAGGAGGGTTTTCTGGTTTTCTTTATAATAACCTTCTAATGACCCTAAATGGGTGATTGATCTTTTCATTAATAATTTTATTTATTTATTTATTTAAATTCCATTTATATCCCGCCCTTCTCCGAAGACTCAGGGCGGCTTACAAGCTTTAGCAGTAGCCTTCATTTTATGTATATGCCTGCTTATTAGGGCTTTCGCCCCGCCCCCCCAGCGGCATTATTACAAAGTCAGCTTAATTGCCCCCAACAATAGAGAAACCTGTACAGATAGTCCTCGACTTGCAACTGTTTGTTAGCACCATTCAAAGTTACAAACAGCACTGGGGGAAAAAAAGAGTTATGACCGTTTTTCACACACACGACTGTTGCAGCATCTCCACGATCACGTGATCGACATTCAGACAGTGGTTGTGTTTACATAACAGATTTAACCTGGTTACTGAAGGAACCCACCTGCTGAGTTCACACAATACTTAGGATTACAAATGATTCAGATGAATTGGGTTTGTACAGAGTGATGGGCCACAAGAAAGCTAAGCAAGCTTAGCGCTAACCAAACTTAGCATATTGTAAAAATACATTTGGGAGGACTTCACGCGAGCTGGTTAAGTATACGATGTGAATACAGCCAGCATTAACTGGAGGTAGAAATAAACTGGATTGGTAGCCTGGCAGTTTTTGAACCCATGAACTGTGTTCACAGAACACTCTTCACTCAATTAATTAACAAGCTAACGGTTGCAGCTGGCTAAGGAAATAAAAAATCCAGGCAGTTGGTCTGCCGTTCATGCATATTTTACAACAGTTCATATTTCAAGAGCTCTGCCAATAATTCAAGAGCCCCATCCATGATTAATATAATAGTCCTGTGCATTTTTTTTCTTGTTCTTAAACCTTTAAAATGTATCGAGTGGTGAAATGTTAAATTGTTATGTTGGAAAGTAAGAGGTTGCATTAACCATTAGGAGTTAGTCATTTGTTTTTTATTTGGTTTTTTTTTAAAAAAAACCTGCTTAATAATTACATTGAAGTGATGCTAATGGTAATTCATGAGCTGCATTTGTACAGACTAATAAATAGGGTAGAACAGAATAGCAAAATAACAGAGCTGGAAGGGACCTTGGAGGTCATCTAGTCCAACCCCCTGCTCAAGCAGGAAAACCTATATCATTTCAGACAAATGGCTGTCCAGTCTTTTCTTTAAAACCTCCAGCGTTGGAGTATTCACCGCTTCTTGAGGCAGGGTGTTCCACTGATTAATTGTTCTCATTGTCAGGAAATTTCTCATTACTTCTAGGCTGCTTCTCTTCTTGATTAGTTTCTATCCATTATTAAATATGGAAGTTATATACATCTCCAAAGATACTAAGATTTTAAAAAAATCTTCTGTTGGTCTGTATCCATCCATTCATCTATCTATCTATCCATCTATCTATCATGTCTGTCTCTGCCTGCCTGCCTATCTATCTGCCTATCTATCTATCTGTCTGTCTGTCTTTCTGTCTGTCTGTCTGTCCATCTGTCCGTCCACCTATCTATCATGTCTGTCTCTGCCTGGCTGCCTGCCTATCTATCTGCCTGCCTATCTATCTGCCTATCTATCTGTCTGTCTGTCTGTCTGTCTGTCTGCCTGCCTGCCTGCCTGCCTGCCTGCCTGCCTGCCTGCCTACCTACCTACCTACCTACCTACCTACCTACCTATCTATCTATCTATCTATCTATCTATCTATCTATCTATCTATCTATCTATCTCATCCATTCCAGTGTTTCTCAGCCTTGACAATTTTAAGATGTCTGGACTTCAACTCCCAGAATTCTGTAGCCAGCAATGCTATAAATGTTGGTTGGGGAAATCTGGAAGTTGAAGTCCACATGTCTTAAAGTTGCCAAGGTTGAGAAACACTGATCTACACACACATACATACACATATAGATAAAAAAGACCCATCATTCTGGCTGAAGCTGCTGGGAATTCAGCAGTACCATTTGTCAAGAACGGTATAGGGCAGGGGTGTCAAACTCGCGACTTTTTCCCCCACTGCTGAAGCTGGGGTGGGTGTGGTTTTGGCATGACACCCATGGGCCGGCAGTTTGACAGCCCTGGTATAGGATCTCCTGCTTGAGCAAGGGGTTGGACTAGAAGACCTCCAAGGTCTTTCCGACTCTTTTATTCTGTTGTGTTAATATGTGAAGTCCTATATAGTCCCCATCTCTGTCTTAGGATCTTGGATTTGCCAAAGTGCTGATGGGTGATGGAGATGCCCTTCTCCCTTTTTGCCTAGTTAAAAGCAAGCCCCCCTCAGACTTACAACTCACTTATAACGGTCTCTGGACACATGCAGTGAAGAGAAACTTTAGAACAACTGGCACAGTTGCCGTAATTTCGTTGGCATTTTTCTCCACCTCGACTCTTTTGCTTCTAGGATGACCACAAGCAGCTTCCAGGCACAGGGAGAGAAATAGGAAAGTGAAAATAGCAGCAAGAGAAGCTGCCATAAAAAGGAATCCCAAGACATTAGATACCGAAGGAGGAACTAAACCAAGAAATATAATAAGGAAGGTTACTTGCAGGACTTGAAGCCTCTCCAAAGCAGGAGACAGAGTTGAAATGCAGGAATGTTTGCCACCATCCCTTTTCAAATCAAAGCAAAAAAAGGCCAGACCTGTACATTGAAAGCTTAGGCACCGGGGACAAATTCCTTGTGTGTCCAATCACACTGTAGGAGATGACCAGGCTGAGCCGGAGGGAGGGGTCAAACACATCACCAGTCATGAGTCCCTGCCCGGCCACTGGAGATCTAAGTCCAGCCCACCTTGAATGCCTTTCTTATCTCCCACTCTTGACACTTGACTGTTAGTAGCTCAGATTCTTCTAGGAGCTTAAGCTTGCAATAATAAATCTTTATACTTCTTCGAACTGCCTTAGACGCTTGACACACGCACTTGTAATACAATACAACAGAACACAATACAATATATTGTTTAACGCTGTCACACAGTCAAGATCTTCAGAGTAATGGGTGCTCTGTGGTGATATATGAAGAAGAAATACCAGCAGTCCTCAACTTACAACCGTTTGTTTAGTGACCATTCAAAGTTACCACAGCACTGAAAATAGTGACTTATGACCATTTTTCACACTTATGACTGTAGCAGCATCCCCGTGGTCACATGATCAAAATTCAGATGCTTGACGAATAGAATAGAATAGAATAGAATAGAATAGAATAGAATAGAATAGAGTAGAGTAGAGTAGAGTAGAGTAGAATAGAATAGAATAGGATAGGATAGAATAGAATAGAATAGAATAGAATAGAATAGAATAGAATAGAATAGAATAGAATAGAATAGAATAGAATAGAATAGGATGGGATGGGATGGGATGGGATGGGATGGGATGGGATGGGATGGGATGGGATGGGATGGGATGGGATGGGATGGGATGGGATGGAATGGAATAGAATAGAATAGAATAGAATAGAATAGAATAGAATAGAATAGAATAGGACAGGACAGGACAGAGCAGAGCAGAGCAGAACAGAATAGAATAGAATAGAATAGAATAGAATAGAATAGAATAGAATAGAATTACAAATAATAATAGGACAGGACAGAGTAGAATAGAATGGGATAGGATAGGATAGAATAGAATAGAATAGAATAGAATAGAATAGAATAGAATAGAATAGAATAGAATAGAATAGAATAGAATGGAATAGAATAGAATTACAGAATAGAATAGAATAGAATAGAATAGAATAGAATAGAATAGAATAGAATAGAATAGAATAGAATAGAATAGAATAGAATAGAATAGAATAGAATAGAATAGAATGGAATGGAATGGAATGGAATGGAATGGAATGGAATAGAATTACAGAATAGAATAGAATAGAATAGAATAGAATAGAATAGAATAGAATAGAATAGAATAGAATAGAATAGAATAGAATAGAATAGAATAGAGCTGGAAGGGACTTTGGAGGTCTTCTAGCCCAGCCCACTGCTCGAGCAGGAGAACCTATACCATTTCAGACCTATACCATTTCTAGCCTCTTCTTAAAAACTGCCAGTGATGGAGCGCCCATGATTTCTGGAGGCAAGCTGTTTCACTGGTTAATTATCCTCACTGTCAGGAAGTTTCTCCTTAATTCCAGGTTGCTTCTCTCTTTGGTCAGTTTCCAACCATTGTTTCTTGCCCTGCCCTCTGGTGCTTTGGAGAATAATGTGACCCACTCTTCTTTGTGGCAGCCCCTCAAATACTGGAACATTGCTATCATGTCAGCCCTGTTTCTTCTTTTCTTTAGACTAGCCAAACCCATGTCCTGCAGCCGTTCTTTGTATGTTTTGGTCTCCAGGCCTTTGATCATCTTAGTTGCTCTTCTCTGAATTTTTTCCAGACTCTCAACATTTTTTCTGTAGTATGGTGACCAAAATTGGTTGCAGTATTCCAGGTGTGGTCTTACTAGAGTTTTATAAAGCGGTACTAATACTTTTTCTTTCTTTTTTCTCTCCTCCTCTTCCTCCTCTTTCTCCTTCTCCTCCTCCTCCTCTTTCTCTTTTTCCATCTCCTCCTCTTTCTTCTCCTTCACCACCTACTCCTACCATTGAGGACTACTCATTGAGTACGGTTTGTCAGCCAGCTACAGATCCATCTGGTGGTGTCATTGTCTGTCCCACCTTTTTCTAGCTCACTAAGCAACGGGTTGTGGTCTACTTTGTCAAAAGCCTTACTGTGTCTAAGTGTATTTTAATCTTTTTTAAATTGGTCTTAATTTTTGTATTAATGTTTTAAAAATTATACCCTGTAAACCGCCCTGAGTCCTTCGGGAAAGGGCGGTATATAAATTCAATAAATTAATTTAAATTATTTATGATGTCCTGGGATCAGGTGATCCCTTTTTGCCACCTTCTGCCAAGCAGTCAGTGAGGAAGCCAGCATCACTTAACAACCATGTTATTAAATTTAACAACTGCAGTGGCTCACTTAACAGTGCCAAGAAAGGTCATAAAATAGGGCAGAACTCACTTAACAACTGTCTCGCTTAGCCACAGAAATTGTGACCCTAAGTGGAGCACTGCCTGTAATTGGTGTTCTGCTGGGATACATGAGCAAAAGGGATAGATCCCTTCTCCAAGAAAGTGGCAACTTCGGTTTGCCAGATAAGGAGGAGTAGGTGGAGAAAGAGAGATGGAAAAAGAGAAGGAGAAAGAGGAGGATGAGGATGAGAAGGAGATAGAGAAGTAGGAGTAGGTGGTGAAGGAGAAGAAAGAGGAGGAGATGGAAAAAGAGAAAGAGGAGGAGGAGGAGAAGGAGAAAGAGGAGGAAGAGGAGGAGAGAAAAAAGAAAGAAAAAGAGAAGAAGGAGGAGGAGATGATGGAGATGGAGGAGAAAGAGAAAGAGAAAGAAAGAAAAAAGGAGGAGGAGGAGATGAAACAAAAGACAACTATGGATCTAAATAACCAGAACAGCAGCGGCCTTACTGGATTCGGCATCAGTTTGGACCATAGGTTGACTTTTTGGGTTTTGCAGTGTATGCCTCCCAGCATACACAAAGGACAGCACAGCAGGAGGCTGATGGTGCAGATCAGCAGAGGGGTTGGACAGCTCCGGGCGATAACTGCTCACTCAGGATAAGCCTAATGAGTTAAGCTGTTGACAGCCCCAGGCATGGTCAGCCTGGTGGGAAGCCAGGATCTACACCCATTGTCACCTGCACTGGCAGGAAGCCCAGGTTTGAACTGATTGGATGCCATCCACCTGGGCAGGTACAAATAGACGCCAGGCTTCCCTGTTTCCCCAGTTCGTTCTGTTCAGAATAAACTCATCTTTACCCCAGCTCTGTGTCCGTCTCTATGTGAAGCACACGACCTTACAGGTTTGGTTTTTTTTACTTTTCTAGCTGAATACCTAACTTAGACTGTTAGCAGTTGGCCCAACCTCTAGACTCAGATTACAAGGCAGCAACTGCTTTTAAAAGAGAGGCCTACCGTTATCAAGAGGGACGCGGTGGCTCAGTGGGTTAGGACGCTGAGCTTGTCGATCAGAAGATCGGCAGTTTGGCGGGTCGAATCCCGAGTGCCGCGTAGCAGAGTGAGCACCTGTTACTCGTCCCAGCTTCTGCCAACCTAGCAGTTCGAAAGCACGTAAAAACGCAAGTAGAAAAATAGGGACCACTCCGGTGGGAAGGGAACAGCGTTCCGTGCGCCTTTGGCGTCTAGTCATGCCGGCCACATGACCACGGAGACGTCCTCAGACAAGCGCTGGCTCTTCGGCTTTGAAACGGAGATGAGGACCGGCCTCTAGAGTCGGAAACGACTAGCACGCATGTGCGGGGGAACCTTTACCTTTACCGTTATCAACCCAGTAGCCGCATTCTGATGAAAACGATGGGACTTTTCTTATCAGTCTGAATACTTTTTCAGGAGGCATCACGAGAGGAGGCTTTGCTAGGGCAGTGAAACCCGTTGCCCAAGCAATCGTCATTCCCAAGTGACATCGGGCATCTCAGCTCAGTCTAATCTCACAGGTTTGTAATTGCGTGGGATTAAAAAAACAAAACACAAAACGAAAACAAGACGGAGAATCTGTGCAGTCTGCCTTGAGTTCCTCACTGAACAGCACAGTACAAATTTGATACATCAAGCCATGCAAATAAAAAATCACCCTTTCAATTAATCAGTGGGAGGCTGGTAGCACCTTTCCACAAGTATGAATGTTATTGCAAGGGATAAACCTTTGGAAGCTGCAGCTACAGTAGTACAGTATTAAAAACAAACAAACATACAGGGAGGAGTCCTGGCTAATGTCCTCCCTTGGGCATCAACTGAAGGCATCTTGACTGCTAAGGGCTGGAGAGAGGACTGTGCAATGAAAAACTAAACATTCACACCCAGCCTTTGAATGTTGCGTAAGTAACCAAGCTACCCCACCTAGGCGAATAGCTCTGTGATTCTCGTCGCCTGTTGAAAGAACATCTAAAGCCAATTCTGCTTCCTGGTTCGAAGGAAAATCCACTAAAAGATGATGGGATCTCTCCCCCCAGTTCTCAGGCCCACCACAGCCCACTGAGGAAGGTCAGAAGCATGGACAACTATGTGTCCTGTGATAATGGTAGTAGTCAGCAGCTGTTAAGGTTGACAACCATCAATAGCTTAATCCCACCCATGGACATGCCCTCCCTCCTTGCCATGGATGGTTGCAAAATATAATTTGTCTACCACACTTGACACTCCACTCCCTTCATTGTTGATATCCGGTGCGTCATCAGTTTCTGGAGATATTGCTAGATGCATGCTTCATTTTCTCAAGGAGATTTCCCAGCCTGGCCCCAAATGTCAGCTCAATTCTAGATTTAAAAAAACAAAAAACAACAACAACAGAAAGCAGTAAGGCAGCACTCCTGCTGTTATTTGTTGGCCACAGATGCCAACAAAAGCACAGAGAGATAACAGAATGGCAGAGCTGGAAGGGACCTTGGAGGTCTTCTAGTCCAACCCTCTGCTCAGGCTGGAGACCCTATACCATTTCAGACAAATGGCTGTCCAGTCTCTTCCAGTGTTGGAGGATTCACCACTTCTGGAGGCAGGTTGTTCCAGGAAACGCACTGTCAGGAAATTTCTCCTTAGTTCTAGGCTGCTTCTCTCCTTGATTAGTTTTACACCTGTTGCTTCTTGTTCTGTCTTCAGGTGCTTTGGAGAATGGCTTGACTGCCTCTTCTTTGGGGCACCCCCTGAGATACTGTAATGCTGCTATCATGTCCTTGCCTTTGTCCTTCTCTTCATTAAACAGGACATACCCAATTCCAGCAACCGTTCTTCATATGTATGAACTCCTTTTAGGAGGATAAACCCCTTCTGCATAAACCATGCCTTGGCTTCCTTTGGCATCCGCACCAACAATGTCTGTTTCTGTCTAGCCACAATCTGTAAAATTTTATTAATTCTTGGCTAGAAATTAGTGCAGGAGTGGGAGGACGACAGAATCAGTAAACAGAGGACATGCAGGAATTTCTTTCTGGTCACAAATAGAAGTAGTCCTCGCTTTAGGACCATTACACAGCACTGAACAAAAAAAAATCAGTGGGGGAAACTAGATTTGCTTAACAACTGCATGATTCACTTAACAACCATGGCAATAAAGGTCATAAAATCAGGTGTGGTCATGTGACGACTAACTTAATGACTGCATCATTTAGCGATGGAATCCTGGTTTCAACGGTAGTCATAAATTGAGGACTATCTTAAAACATTCCTTTTTCATCAGGAATGACCTGGACTGACGACAGGGTTTTTAAAATGTTTTTTTAAATTTTTTTAAATGTTTAATTGTTTAGTTTAACTTATTTATTGGGGCTGTTTATTTAATTTCTTTTAACTTTTGTATTGTTGTTTTTATTGTTGTTAGCCGCCCTGAGTCCTTCGGGAGATAGGGCGGCATATAAGTCCCAAAAATAAATAAATAAATAAATAAATAAATAAATAAATAAATAAATAAATAAATAAATAAATAAATAAATAAATAAATCTGTAAACTTCCTTATTTTATCCCAATCTAAACATTAAAAATTGAAGCCATTTGCCTTGGCTGGTTATTTTCTTGCAGGTCTGAAGAGGAGAGCCAGACTCTTATTGTTGGTGGTAACGTCTATTTCAGGAGGAGAATAGGGCTGCAAAATTAATTCTACACCCAATGTGGTATATACAGTAGATATAAACAGGAAAGCAGAAAAAAAAAACAACCCCTAATTCTTAGCATGGTTATTGCATTGGTTAGAATACATCATGTACATCCTAACTCCAGAGGCTGAATATGTGCTGACAATATTGTGGATCTGAATTCTGAATGTGAACTTTTGGGCAACTGCACAGAATGTGCTTATTTAAGATAAAATAGAATTGTGAGAAGTTAGCTTAATCTTTGAATAATGCATGAACTAGACCATCGTGCTAAGCCCTCACCTGGTTTATTTGTTCCTAACTTCTTATACGCACAGCAGTTGCATTATGTGAACTTGGGTTTGGGGTTTACCATTTACCATTTGTCTGAGTGTGGCCAGCAAACAACCAATGTCCAATCCAACCACAGGCAAAATATAGTACGGATTATCTGGGAGACATAGAGAATAACCATTAGAGCAGGGGTGTCAAACTCAATTTCATTGAGGGCCGCATCAGCATTGCGGTTGCCCTCAGGGGGCCGGGTGGGCGTGGCCTGGGTGGGTGTGGCCTACTGGGTGGGCGTGGCTAGAGTGCGTATGGCCTACTGGGTGGGCATGGCCAGCTCTACATCGTTCGCATCAAGGGTGCCTATGGGGGCCTGGGCAGGAGTGGGACAGATCTGAGGGTCTCTGGCAGAAGGAGGGTCTCTGGGCCAGGGCCAAGGCAATGGAGGCCGTTCCCTCACTGTTTCCAGGATGGCTTCGCGGGCCGCACGAAACCACTTCACGGGCTGGATCCGGCCCCCGGGCCTTGTGTTTGACATGTCTGCATTAGAGAATAACCATTAGAAAAGCAAAAAAAACCCTGAATTACATTTCGACAAATTGGGCTCCAGCTTCAACACTCAAATCTTTGGCTAGGCTAAAATCGATGTGGAACAGGTGGGTCTCTCTCATTTCAGGAAGCTGAGGCTGTTTGCAGGCACTTGTTCGGGGGTCTCCACAGGCCCTTCCCCCCCCCCCCAAAGTCAGTACAGCTAGTCCTCAACTTACAACCATTTGTTTAATCACCATTGAAAGTTACAATGGCACTGAATAAAAGTGACTTATGACCAGTTCTCACACTGGTGACACTGCAGCATCCGTACAGTTATGCGATTAAAATTCAGGGGCTGGCGTGTGTTGATGAGGGAAGGCTGCAGTGTCCTGGGCTTCTGGGATTGTCATTTGCAACTTTCCTAGGGTGCTTTGGACAAGCAAAGCCAATGTTGAAAGCCCGATTTGCTTAATGCAGGGGGTCTTCAAACGTGGCCCTTTTATGACTTGTGGACTTCAACTCCCAGAATTCCTTAGCCAGGCATGCTGACTGAGGGATTCTGGGAGCTGAAGTCCACAAGTCATAAAAGGGCCATGTTTGAAGACCCCTGACTTAATGTATGCCTGATTCGCTTAAAAAGTAGTGATTTGCTTAACAACCATGCCAAAAAGGTTGTCAAGTGGAACGTGACTCACTTAATGACTGCCCTGCTTAGCAATGGAAATGTTGGGCTCAATTGTGGCCATATGTTGAGGACTATCTGTATGGTGACCCCAAGGGACAGATCTCTAATCTCATGTCTGGGGCCACTTTGATGACTATCTTGACACCACCCACTTCCTCCCCACTCATGGTATGTTCCAACCTTTTCCAACTTGCTGAGTCAGGGATGAAAGCCAGAGCAAACCAACTTGCACAGGAGGGGATTTCTGGGGAAAGCATCCATTCTGCTGTCAGATCCACCCCAATGCTCAAGGAAGTGTGTGTGTGTGTGTGTGTGTGTGTGTGTGTAACGTGGCGGAGACAGAGACACACACACACACAGAGAGAGAGAAAGAGACAGACAGACAGACAGACAGACAGACAGACAGACAGACAGACAGACAGACAAAGACAGAGAGAGAGAGAGGAGGGGGGGGAGATTCCAGACTTACAAACTTGCATTCGTGCCTCTAAGACAGGGGTCTCCAAACTTGACCACTTGAAGACTTGTGGACCAACCATGCTGGCTGAGGAATTCTGGGAATTCAAGTCCACAAGTCTTCAAGTAGCCAAGTTTGGAGACCCCTGCTCTAAGAGCTGTGCTGTCACTGGGTCCTCCTTCCAGGTCCAACTTCCTGACACTTTTATTATTTTATTATTCATGGAAAATGGAGCCCTGGATCTTTGGGCTGTCAATCACACAGTTGCCAAATGTTCACAGAGAGAATGAGAGATGAGGAGACGGGTGGGGGTGGAGAGACCGGGGGAGAGAGAGAAAGAGAAAGAGATTGAGATCAAGAGAGAGAGAGAGAGATCAAGAGAGAGAGAGAGAACCAGAGCAATAAGTCAGATTTGGAGAAACACTTGTTCAGTATCTGGAAAAGATATTATGGGAAGAACCTCAGCATCTTCTGATCTATAGCCTCTTCAGCAAGAGTGTCTGTGCATGTCTTGATGGAAAGAATCTTCCTTTAGCATTTTCTAAAATACGTGTCTTTATTTATTCAATTTCTATAGCTGCCCATCTCAGCCCAAGTGACTCTGGGCAGCTTACAGTTCTAAAAGCATAAAACAATTACAAACAATTGAAGAGTAAAATCATCCAGAAAGTAAATACATGCAGCAGCTGAGACAGTTAATCAGCAGTAAAGCCAAGAAATGGGGCCCTTAACACCTTCAGAATCACAGCCAAGTTTTCAAAGTCTTATGAAAGCAGGGCTGGGGCTGTTCTAACCTCTGAGGGGAGAAGATTGCAAAAAGCAGGGGCCACAGCAGAAAAGGCCATCTACTAGATCTCTGCACTTGATATTCTTTGGCTGATGGAAAGTGCAGAAAGAGTGCAAAAGTTGGGTTGAAACTTAACATTAAGAAAATGAACATCATGGCATCTGCCCCTCTCAATTCCTGGCAAATAGATGGGGAAGAAATGGAGGTAGTGACAGATTTTATTTTCCTGGGCTCCAAGATCACCGCACACGGGAACTGCAGCCAAGTAATTAAAAGACGCTTGCTCCTGGGGAGGAAAGCCATGGCAAATCTAGACAGCACACTAGAAAGCAGAGACATCACCCTGCCAACAAAAGTGCATATAGTCAAGGCTGTGGCCTTCCCAGTTGTAATGTATGGCTGTGAAAGTTGGACCATAAGAATGGCTGAGCGCCAAAGAATTGAGGCCTTTGAACTACGGTGCTGGAGAAGACTCCTGAAGGTCAGATCCTGAAATTGAAATTCAAATACTTTGGCCACCTAATGAGAAGGAAGGACTCACTGGAGAAGAGCCTAATGCTGGGAAAGATTGAGGGCAAGAGAAGAAGGGGACGACAGAGAATGAGGTGGCTGGATGGAGTCAGTGAAGCAGTAGGCATGAGCTTAAATGGACTCCAGAAGATGGTAGAGGATAGAAAGGCCTGGAGGAACGTTGTCCATGGGGTCGCGATGGATCAGACACGACTCCACAGCTAACAACAACAACAACAGGTAACCTGGTCCGAAGCCATGCATTTTTAAAGCATAGGATTAGAGAACTGTACAGTTTGTCCACAATGGTTCATCTAGTGGCCATTCAAAGTTACAACAGCACTGAAAAAGGTGACTTACGACCATTTTTCACACTTACGACTGTTGCAGCATCCTCGTGGACACGTGATCAAAATTCAGACACTTGAAAACTGACTCTGTTACCCTGTACGATTTTGTTGCTAGCAATTTCACAACTGTCTCAGCTTTATGGGAAGTTCCATGCTTGCCACTTGCAAGGTGTTATATAAAAAAAAAACCCTATATACTGTAAGATAAATAAGGAAGACAGCAAAGCAGGTCTTCCTTATTTCAAGGAAGAACGTTTCAAGAACGAGGATGGGATTATCTCCCAGGTAAGCACGTATAGAATTGCGCCCCGCTCACGTTAGTATTACTTTAAGAATACTGAAAGCTTATGCTTGTCTGCAACAGATTGGTATCTTGCAAAGCAACCCACTTCATGAAACGGAAGGGTAGTAGCAATCGTTTTGTCTGCTGTGATTTCCATTCCTTGGCAACGGATAGAAAAAGCAACGAATAGTTTGACTCTGAAAGAGGGGGAAGCATTCCTAGGTAAAAAAAGAGGACACATCTCGGTTGAGTTCTGGAAAAAGAGTTTTGGGCCCAGTGTCTTTCCAGGAATGTCAGAAGGAAGGGGCAATGGATGTATCTTGCAATAAGAAATGCTCATTCATATGATGTATAATTAGCTTGTAGTTATTTTACTAAGAGTTAAAGTGCGATAGAATTTAATATCTTATTGTTGTTTGCATATTTTAGATTATGTTTGTTTGTATTTTTATACCCTGTATTTAGCTCTGGGAAGTCTGGGAGCGGGGAGGGAGGGGAGGGTTGGGGAGGGTTGGGGAGAGGGGAGGGGGAGGGGGGGTTTGCATTCAAAAATGTATTGTAAAACTTTTCAATAAAAAAAAAAGAAAAGCTCATTTTCCAGTTGTCAGATTTGACTGCAGCAAGGAGAAAAATCACAGCTCACGACTCTTTCAGGTAACAGATTTCAAATTCAGCAATGACCGAAGGACCTCTTTTAAGCAGGGGGTTGGACTAGAAGATCTCCAAGGTCCCTTCCAGCTCTATTCTGATTCTAATTATGTTTCTCTGGCTCAATGCCATATAATCTAAGTCTATTTTTAGGGGTAGTCCTTGATTTGCAACCATTCATTGCGTGACTGCTCAAATTACAACAGCACTGAAAAAAGTGACTTATGTCCATCTTTCACACTTACGGACCTTGCAACATCCCCACGGCCATGTGATCAAAATTCAGACACTGGGCCAGTGACTCATATTTATGACGGTTGCAGTGTCCCGGAACCATGTGACAAGCAAAGTCAATGGGGAAGCCAGATTCACTTAACAACGGGGTGACTAACTTAACAGCTGCAGTGATTCATTTAACAACTGTGGCAGGAAAAGTCGTAAGATGGGGCAAAACTCCCTGAACAATGGTCTCATTTAGCAACAGAAATTTGGGAGGTAAGTTGAGGACTACCTGTATTTCCCCAAACTCTGCCTGCCCATGAAGTTGGCAGGAGCTGTTGAGGTCTACTTGAAGAGACCTTATCTTTCTGTCTCTGTTAAAGTTTTCTAACTTGATCTCAAAACGGGTGAAGTTCCTTGACACGATCATTTGTGCTCAGTCGTACGGTCCCTCGTCATTTCACGGTTGGACTACTGTAAAGTGCTCTACATGGGGCTACCCTTGAAGAGCATTCGGAAGCTACAGCTGGTAGAGAGTTATGCCAGCGTGGGCAGCTTTGGGGGACCCCAAGAATGGCCCCTCTAACACCACTGCTCCGCAAACTGCATTGGTTACGGGTGCAATTCGAGGTGTTGGTGATCACCTTTAAAGCCCTTCATGGCATGGGTCCAGGTTACTTGAGGGACCGTCTCACCCCACTGGGACTTACCTGTCCCACTTCCGCTGGCAGAGGAGGGCCTGCTGCAGCTCCCATCAGCCTGATTATTCCAGCTGGCGGGGTCCAGCAGGAGGGCCTTCTCTGCTGTGGCTCCTGCCCTCTGGATCACCTCTCCCACCCCTCCCCCGATATGAGGTAGGCCTCAACCCTCCTATCTTTCCATGAAGGCCTAAACACGTGGCTCTGCCAGTCGGCTTGGGACCCCAGTGTGGGAACAGCGCCATGGAGGTGGCTGATTAATAACAGATCCCACCTCTCCCCATTCCCCCCCCCAACCTTCTCCACGTTTCCTTAATGTCTGATTTTAACTTTTTATGTTTCAGCTATATATGTATCTGTAAGCCGCCCAGAGCTAGCCTATGATAAGAGGGACGGCCCATACATTTTATAAATAAATAAATAAATAAATAAATAAATAAATAAATAAATAAATAAATAAATGCATTTGTTCTCGTTTCTCAATCACTTGACTCGGTCATAAAAATGTGAAAAATTAAATAGCAATTTTATAGTAGTAGCATGCAGTAATTTTATAGTAATAGCATATAAAACCTCTGAAATGTCCTCTGGGACAGCTGCAGTCATCATCCTAAAATTATTTCAAGTGCTTGGAGAAGAATTCTGCCATCTGCTTGTCATCGCTTCTTGACAAGAGCACCACCGACGGGCTCTACAAAAATGCTTGCCTGGACAGCCACTGGGTCTTCCGTAGTAATAAATAAGGTTATTCCTGAACGGATGCAGAGTATCTAATATGCTAAAGAAGCCGTGTCCAAGCTGACTTTGTTGTAGTTGGAAGTCCAATTGGTTGGGCACAATTGGAGTTCTCTGAGCTTGGTTGCCTTCTTGCAGACGTTTCATTACCCAACTAGGTAGCATCATCAGTTCTGGGAGAGGGTGGGGTTTACTCACGTTTTATCTACTAGTGGCTAGCCGGGTCAGTGTTAGTGGGAGTGTTCTGGGTGGTTCCTTGATTAGGCTGTTATTTACTGTTTCATTGCTTCTCTGAGTTCATAGTTCCTAGACCTGGATGTTATTTACTGCTTGATTGTTGATCTAGTATTAACTTCATCCTAGGTGATCACCATTTGCATCCTTTTCAGCCAGCTTCAAACAAACAAAGGCAAAGGAAGCTGAATTCGCTTAATAACTGCGTGGCTCATTTAACAGTCACCGTGATTTGCTTCACAACTGCAGCAAAAAAAAAAGGTTTTAAAAATGGGCTCACTTAACAATGGCCTTGTTTACCAACAGAAGTTCCAGTCCCAATTATCATTGTAAGCCGAGGACTACACTTGTGTAATGTTATTACATAAGTAGTACATTTTCCCTCCCTCAGTGCACATTGCGATGCTAAGCCGCAAAGGCTGAACAGGTCCACTGTGCTTAAGGAGGACTTGGAGCACTGATGATGTTACCTAGTTTGGGTACTGAAATGTCTGCAATAAAACATCCAAACTCAGAGATCATCAAGGACCCCTCTTTCCAACCCTGAGCTATAAATATCTTCTTCTAGTGGTACTACCCAAACGGGATGCTAAAGGAAATCTTGGCTTCTTATCACGTTCTTGCTTTGTTCCTTATGACTTGAAGTAAAGTTGTCCCATCAAAAGTGACTTGAGCTCTGTTATGTATGCAGGCACCTGCATAGCAACAGCCACCAGGGGGCGTTGGCCTGACTGGTTTCGGCGGGAAACCCAGGGCCAACCCCATTGGCTGTCCGCTTACCTGGCCAGGTATTTAAGGAGGCCAGGTAACCCTCATCCCCCAGTACGCTATCCCCCTTCCAATAAAGAGCTGAACACGTACTCCGGCTGGTGTCTCTTCCTTGCGTCGGACCCACTACACAATAAGCTCCATAAACAATCTGGCTGTTGGTCACTTCAGATGCCATGATATGATGTGACATGGATATAATATAGATGAGGGGTCTTCAAACTTGGCCCTTTTATGACTTGTGGACTTCAAGTCCCAGAATTCCTCAGCCAGCGTGCCTGGCTGAGGAATTCTGGGACTTGAAGTCCACAAGTCATAAAAGGGCCAAGACCTCTGATACAGATGCCTACAAAAATCATAATGATGCAGGTAGAGGATTTCTCTGTGATATTCTATGGAAGCGAACATTGGACTTTTAAGAAGCAATATAGGAAGAGTATTGACCTTTCTGAACATTGGCTGGGGGTTTAGAGAATACAGAGTTGCAGAGTTTGAAGGGACCCTGGAGGTCTTCTAGTCCAACCTCCTGCTGCTGCAAGAAACCCTATACCATTCCAGACAAATGGCTCTCCAATCTCTTCTTGAAAACCTCCAGTGATGGAGCACCCACAACTTCTGGAGGCAAGTCTTTCCACTGCTTAATTGTTTCCACTATCAGGAATTAATTGTTTTCACTCTTCTTAGTTCTAGGTTGCTCCTCTTCTTGATTAGTTTACCATCTATTTCTTGTCCTGCCTTCAGGTGCTTTGGAAAATCGGTCGACGCCCCTCTTCTTTGTGACAGCCCCTCAATTATTGGAAGATGTTATATCATGTCTAGGGTAACATACGACACACGACCGACAATCTTTGCTGGCCTGGCGAGTTTCTAGTGGTTTTGGAACTGTTGGTGAGACCGTTAAAAGTCGTTGGCGCTGTTTGAATTTGTTCTGCCAGCAGCAAGATCTGACTGCTGGCCCAGTGATGGATTGTATTGCAAATCAGGGCTGTTTCCAGAGGAGGCAGAGGAGGAGAGGACCTGGAGCTTATGGAGCGAAGGAACTGGATGAGGCTGTCAGCAGGCCCAGAGGAAGAGAGAGAGGCTTTTGGAGGAGTTGGTGGCGGCGGCAGCAGCGTGCTCCAGGGGCGAAAAGAAGCAAGGCCTCTTTAAGGAAAAGGTGGAAGAGTCAGCATCAGAAAAAGGAAAGAAGGCGAGGTTGTCAGAATACAAGCTAACCTGAGGGCTAATCCACATGGAGCCCCATTTCCATCTGTCCTGTTTGCCATCGTTCACTCCCTAGAGACTAAAATGGACAATGTGAAATTTGAGCGGGCCCCGAACAAGGATTATATATCGGAGGTGGTGACCCTTTGAGAGCTCTATGCAAAGAAATTTCATGTTGATGTATGCCGATTGGTGTACATTCAAAGTGACCATAAAGTTATCATCATCATGTCACTCCTAGTCTTTGTTAGAACTACACATTCCCAGTTCCTGCAACCCCTCATCGTAGGCTTTAGCCTGCAGTCCCCTAATCCTTATTGTTGCTATTCTCTGCACTCACTCTTTCTAGAGTCTCAACATCTTTTTTGTGTTGTGGTGACCAAAGACTCCTGGGCATGCAATCAGTCGTCAAGTAAACCACAAACCAATCTAGTCAAAACCCAAATGAACAGATTCAACCTATCCAATTATGCAACGAACTACCTCCATTGAGATGTCTCTAATGGGAAGAATGGAAGAAAGAAGAAGAGGACAGTTAGCAACAAGATGGAAGGAGACTCCGTTACTGTGAAGATGGGTGAACCATGGACAGACCGGAGAGGTCAGGTGAGGATAGGTCATACTGAGAAAGTCTATTTGTGTAGTTGCCAAAAGTCCACATCAACTTCAGGGCATACAAGTCTTCCTAATAAAGGGAGTCCTCGACTTACAACAGTTCATGTAGTGACTGTTTGAAGTAACAACATCACTGGAAAAGTGACTTAGGACCGTTTTTGACACAACCGTTATAGCATTCCCCCCCCCAGGTCACGTGATCCAAATTCAGTTGCTTGGCAACTGACTCATATTTATGACGGTTGCAGTGTCGCAGGGTCATGTGACCCCCTTTTGCGACCTTCTGACAAGCATAGTCAATGGGGCATCCAGATTCCACTTAACAACCGTGTTCCTAATTTAACAAGTGGAGGGATTCACTTAACAACTGTGGGGAAAAAGGTCGTAAAATGGGGCAGAATTCAATGAATGTCTCAGTTAGCAACATAAATTTTGGGCTCAATTATAGTCAGAAGATCTACCTGGTATTTCTCAGGTATGCCCTGTGCTTGGAATAGCTAACACTTCTGAAAATCGTGCAGGAATGAAGTAAGAGGTCACCTTTAAACTTTCTGCCCATCAAATATCCTTTAATGCAGAAAGAGCTCTGCTTAGAGAAAAAACACAGTTGTTTTTTTTTTACTCCCATGTCTAAATAAGGGGATGGAAACATTAGGAAAGGGCCCATCTCTCCAATATTGGGTCAAAATTGAGGTCTCCTTTGGCTGCCTGCTGCCAGATGCTTCTGCCAAGGATGTTTGTTTGCATCGGAAGGGAAGAAGCCTCCCCCAACCCCCCACCCCCGTTTGCAAAGATTTGAAAGTCAAATGAGGATTCGCTTGCATGCTGCAACTTGGAGATTTGACTTGGAAACTGTTTTCCTTCGGCGTAACAAGACTGGAGAAGAGAGGGGAGGTGTGTGTGTGTGTGTGGGGGGGAAGAATTGGAAATTTCCATTGCAGAAGACCAAGAGAGATTTGGCGCTGTGTCAAAAGCAATGCAGGCAAAGGGGCCAGCAGCTGAAGGAAGGCCCAGTGGGGACCCTTCTCCATCTACCGAGCTTCCTTAGGTTGGAGAGCAGCCCATCCTGGAAACGGTCTGGCATAAACTTCTAAACAATCCTAGTCATGCATCATCAAAGGAATATTGTGGCCTCCGGCGAGCAGATCGCTATCTAGCCTATTTTGGGGAGCAGCGTTTCTAAGGGATGTTCTGTCCTCGGTAGTAGAACTTGCTGGGTCATCTTCATGGTTGGGTGGCTTCAAGGAACAGCCCTGGGGCAGGTGGCAGACAGAAGTGTCACCCTTGTCTCTCTGCAGAATCAGGGCACACCGTATCTGCAGACCAGAGCTGAAGAATGAGGGGGTCCTTGGGACTTTTTGAGCCTGCTTGTCTTCTTGCAGACGTTTCATTAGCCAAACCAGGTAACGTCATCGTTGCTAGTAGGAAGTGGGATTTGCTGTCAGTTTATATTCTAGCGGCTTCCCTGTCAGCGTTGGTGGCGGTGGTCTTAAAGATTCTTTGGTTGGGCTGTTGACTGTTGGCTTTTGGGCAGTTCCTTGATTCGGCTACTGTTTACATGATTGTTGGTCTGGAGTTAATCCTGGAGTTAATCCATGCTGATCTGGGTGCTGCATCCAAAGAAACTGCCAAACACCGACAAGGTGAACCAGTAGAATACAAACCCATGGTGGTGAACCTATGGCACGCGTGCCACAGGTGGCACGCAGAGCCCTCTCTGTTGGCATGCGTGCCCTCGCCCAGTCTTAGGCCTTCATCTGGGTTTTATAAAACCTTTTCGCTTCTGGCCTGTGCCGCCATGTGCAAAAAAAAAACAAAAAAAGGTTCAATCAATCAATCAATTTCAACTTCTCGCGGGGAAAAAAAAAGATCTCGCAAAGTTGGAATTGATTGGTTGAACTTTTTAGTCCCACCCAGTCTGCTGTTACCACCACAGCCATGCCCACCCAATGGGCCACACCCAGCCAATGGGCCACACCCACCCGATGGGCCACGCCCACCCGGCACCCAACAATACATAAGTGGGTTTTGGGTTGCAGTTTGGGCACTTGGTCTCTAAAAGGTTTGCCATTACTGATATAAACTGACAGAAAACCACACTCCTTACTAGCACCAATGATATTTCCTAGTTGGGTAATGAAACGTCTGCAAGAAAATAAGCTCTCAGTGGTTGCCAAGGACCCCTCCTATCAACCCTGAGCTACAAATATTCTCCTTTAGAGCTGAAGATCCCTTAAGGACCCACCTCCGCTAACCACCCAAGAAAGCAGAACTCTTGAAACAGGCATTGTCTCAAAAGGAACTTTTATTAGGGGTTAGTGACAGTAAGGAAGTCAAGGCGAGTTCTGGGGAAAAAACCTGTCAAAACAGTCTAGTTAAACCAGGGGTCTTCAAACTCGGCCCTTTTATGACTCATGAACTTCAACTCTCAGAATTCCTCAGCCAGACACATTGGCTGAGGAATTCTGGGAGTTGAAGTCCATGAGTCATAAAAGGTCTGAGTTTGAAGACCCCTGAGGTTAAACCTTCCTCCTCCCACCAATGTCATAAGGGTCCATTTGAAATCCAGCCAACCCACAGGTGGCACGGTGTTTGGGTAACTGGCACAGTTGGCGTGCATCCCTCTAAAACCTGTTGTGGGATAAGGAAAGTAGAGGTAGTCCCCGATTTATGACCACAGTGGAGCCCCAAATCTCTGTCGCTAAGCAATACAGTGGTTAATTGAGCTTTGACCCATTTTATGATCTTTCTTGCCACAGTTGTGAAGTGAATCACTGCAGCTGCTCAGTTAGTAAACCGGTTCTTAAGCAAATCTGGCTTCCCCCCTGACTTTGCTTGTCAGAAGGTCGCAAAAGGGGATCGTGTGACCCTGGGACACAGCGACCGTCATAAATATGAACCAGAGGCCAAGCATGCGAATTTTGATCACATGACCACAGGATGCTGCCATGGTCATAAGTGCGAAAAATGGTCATAAATCTTTTTTTTCTGTGCCACTATAACTATAAGTAGTCACTAAATGAATAGTTGTAAGTCGAGGACTACCTGTAGGAGTTACTCATCGGTCACGGAGATTTTCATAATGGGTCCTGAGTGCAACACTGAAATATACTTGCTGGAAAGAGAGTGAGCCTCACCTTTTTTCTCGCATAATCCCGTTGCCTTCCTTCAAAGAAAGATTACTTGCTTGATAATTTGAGGATAATTTGAGGGGAGAATGTTAGGCATATGGTGTTAGCCTACAATGTTGGGTTGAAAATATATTAACCATAATGTTATGACTTTAAGAAGTTAATTGGCCAATGGGTGTGTAAGTGTTCTCATGGCCATAAGAGGGAGCTAGGAACGTAGCTTCTCTCTCTCTCTCTGATTTCACTGATCTCTACTGTTACTGTTTTTGCTCTGCTGTTGGTTTACTACTGTTGTAAACCTGAACTGTGTATTGACCTCTGGACCGGTAAGAAGACTTTGTAGTTTGGATTACTCCTTGGACTGTTGCTATTGTTTATGACCTGGACTGTTTATTTTTGACTGTGCATTTTTGTTCTTACACCACCTCAAAAGTAAACTACTTTTTGTTTTTATAACTCAGTGTATTCTTGTGTGACTTTTACTGCTCTCAGTGCCCTTCCTTGTCTGTGCAACTCTTTGGTAGCACAAGGAGACCCCTGCACAACAAATTCCTTAACACTGGTCGTGACCCCCAAGTTCTTGGTGTTTACTAGACAGTGGTGGGGTTCAAATATGTGAACAACCAGTTCTCTGTGTGGATGCCACTTAATCATAATAGTAAAGTTGGAAGGGACCTTGGAGGTCATCTAGTCCAACCCCCTGCTCCGGCAAGAAACCCTATACTATTTCAGACAAAGGGCTGTCCAGTCTCTTCTTAAAAACTTCCAGTGTTGGAGCATTCACAACTTCTGGAGGCGAGTTGTTCATCTGGTTAACTGTTCTAACTGTCAGGAAATTTCTCCTTAGTTCTAGGTTGCTTCTCTCCTTGATTAGTTTCCATCCGTTGCCTCTTGTCCTGCCTTCAGGCGCTTTGGAGAATAGCTTGACTCCCTCTTCTTTGGGGCAGCCCTTCAGATACTGGAACACTGCTATCATGTCACCCCTCGTCCTTCTCTTCATTAAACTAGACATACCCAGTTCTGGGCCTGGGCAACAAAAAATTAGCTAGCAGTTCTGCCGAAGTGGTGCAAACCGGCTGAATCCCACCACTGTTCCTAGATATTCATTTAGCTCCTAATTGGGCCAGTTAAACACTTAGCTGCAATATTTATAGAAAAGGCCAGCTTGATTGTTTTTGAGTTTGGTTTACTGAGTTAAGATAAATAATTGGAAACAAGTCTTCAGAGAGGGAATAAGGTTGATTTAATAGCTCCAGTTGTCGAAGAGGCTCAACTAGGGAATGATCTAGCAAATGCATTAGTGTAGCTTCCTAAATTCAGTTAGTGTTAACCCTGATTTGGGAAGGAAAGGTTGTAATTTAACATGGCATGTGATGTCTGCCTTATTGTTTATACAGGCAGTCCTCAACTTATGACCACAACTGAGCCCACAGTTTCTGAGACATTTGTTAAGTGAGTTTTTCCCCCCTTTATGACCTTTCTTGCCTTAGTTGTTAAGTGAATCACTGCAGTTGGTAGGTTACTAACCCGACTGTTAAGCGACTCTGACTTTTCCATCGACTTTGCTTGTCAGGAGGTCACAGAAGGGTGATCACATGACCTTGGGACGGTCATAAGTATGAACCAATTGCCAAGCAGCTGTATTTCGATCACATGATCATGGGGATGCTGCAAAGGTTGTAACTGTGAAAAACGGCCATAGGTCACTCTTTTTCAGTGCCGTTGTAACTTTGAACAGTCACTGAACAAACTGCTGTGAGGTGAGGATTACCTGTAGTTCAATGCCAGGATTATCCGATCTGGCTGCAGTCACGAAGACGATGACTAGATGGCAGCAAAGAGACACGGAGAAGCTCAAGTCTTTGGTGTCACCTAGTGGCTGACTAAGTTATTGCAGCCAGGATTTGGTAGGCCTACTCAAAGCAAACCCAGGAAATGAGTTAAAATCCAGCAAGCAGGTTATGTGAATGCAGCCATTGTGTGCCTGAGTGCCAGAGGGAGGCATTCATTCCATTTTAGGCAGGCTGGGCTGACGAGAAAGCAGATCCCGCTCTTCAAGGGCAGAGAGGAAATCCGTCCAGAGCAGTGTCAGGTGGCAAAGTGCAGGAGAAGGGGAGGCTCAGGGGAGCAAGGCCAAGGGGCAACAGGAAGGGACTGGTGGCTGGGGAGGGAAGGGGAGGCAGGCAGGCAGGCAGGAAGGAAAGGGACAAGACAGCATCAGGAATCCCCCTCCCTC